>NW_022196909.1:752461-759028 GCF_008632895.1 Mastomys coucha | reverse complement strand
TTTCAGCTTGTTTGTGACAGTGTCTTGCTGTGTACAATATAAGGGTCTTGAAATCTTGCTTCTCCTATATCAGCCTCTCTATTGTTTATTTCATGTTTTTACACTATACTATGGTTCTCAGAACAGCTTATATATTTCAAAAGTATTTATATACCCAAGGGAGACATAGACAATTAACTTGGGAGGTGGCTTGTAGGAAAGAGAACAACAAAAAGTGAGACTGAATGCTTTGCTTGACATCTGTAACTCTTGTATCAAGTTTGAAGAAGAGGACTTTCCAAGTTACTCCTCTGAGATGAATGCTTTTCCAAATTATCACAGCTAATGAACCAAATTCTTACCCTCACCTAATGTCTGTGCCACCCTCCAAGCAGAACCATTGTTCATTGAAACAGTTGGTGAATGACTTTATGGATAGACCATCTTAATACACACACCATTTCTTAAATGAATGTAACCTGTTTTCTGTGGCCTGAGAATAAAGTCAGTCACTCAAGTCAAATAGCTTTGACCATAGCAGGAAGTCTGTTTCCAAAAATCGTGCCTACAATTCATTCTTTGGGGCAGCAGAACTGTCAACTCTCAGCTTAGCTACGATGGAGGTAAAATCCTTCGGTGATGTGAGGGTTATTGAAGTACAGCGTTATTACAATGAAATCCAATGTCTAAAAATTGTTCTTATTTGGGGCTTGTACCACAGTAAGAGCCAAGATTTTAAACTCTACTAAATACAAAACAAACAAACAAACAAAAAGACTTTATATATTTATGTTCATTTAAGAAAATACTAGTAATGGTGTATTATTTTAAAATATACAGTTAATATGTTTGAGTTACTTAAAATTTATACTGCGAAAAGCATATGTATTTTCAGTATTGCTGTAGACAAGCATCTACATAACACTGTTAAATTGATTGTTGTTTTATATCAAACAATTTTTATAATATTTATTTTTATTTTTATAATATTTTATAAATTTTAAGGAATATGACAAAAAAAGAGATATTGTAGGTATTGAAGAGGGGGGTCTCTGGGAGGAGTTGGAGTAGAAAAGGGAAACAAGAATGCGATTTAATTCTATTTACTTAAAATATGTTTTTAAATGTTAATAAATTCAGATAAATTGAAATCATGTAACTTTTCTCATCATAATGCAATAAAAGATTAAAAAATAACTGAGTCAGAAGAAAACCTGCTCACTCTTAGGCCTCATAGTCTTTGAGCTCTTCAACCATGGATTGGAGACATACATTTTTTTTAGCCATTGTGCTCTGAAGAATATAGGATAACACCTATGCAGATAGCATTTACACTAAATAAGTGGTACTAATAATCCAGAGAGGATCTGTCTCTTTGTACACAGGAGGATAAGTCTACACAATTTCATATGAGAACTTGAGAACTTGAGTATCTTTTGGTTTGTAACCTGCCTGAGGTTATGTAATCAACCCCAAGAGTGTTGAGGACAACTGTGCTCACTCCCAACTGAGGTCCCCAAATCTTATCACAAGATAAATATGAATTTTCATAATACAAATATGATATTCTTTGGGGAATTTGTTTACAGTATTGTATTTCTATTTGACAAAATTCATAAGATATTATTATATTGAAATAAAATATTCAATATCCCTTTTAATGTTAGCTACAATTTAATTATATTATATTATTTCTTTATCATCAGAGCACGAGCTTTGTTTTAGGAGAGTGCCATCCAATTTCTAAGAGTAGATAATAGAAAAACAGAGTCAAGAATCATAATCTCCTGTTGCCCTGGGGTTGCTTGTATTTTGATGCTAATTCCACTGTCCTGGGAGGGGCTGCAAACCAGGAAGGAGTCATGTACTCAGGTGACTTCTTGTGAACCATCCCCTAATGAATAAAGGAGCCAATCACTGAGCAAATAGGCAGGACTTCTGGGTTGGATAAAGGAAGAGAGGAAGCAGGAGAGAGAGAGGATCTGTTTGGACAGGGACAGCATGAGGACAGGATGTAATTACTAGTGTCTCCCAGTTTCAATGGGTCAAAGGATTTAGATTTAATAAGATTTGCAAAATTAGGATTTTAGTGTTGTGCCCAGTGATTGAGTTACCATTGTTTCTGAACTAAGTTTGTGTTGTGTTTTCCTTCATGCGACAGCTCGTCTGGGTTCAAGAGAGAAAGGTACAGTGGCAAGGCATGGGTTTGCCAAATGTGCACCACAAAGGCCATGGGGATTTTGAGGCATGGGACTGGCATGGTAACGACCTGTCAGTGGGAACTTAGCATGCTGGGTGGAGAGATTTTGGAGCTCTGAGATAATAACAAGTCAGCCATTGCCCACCAGTACATGGCCAGCCAGGTCGCTGGGCCAGAAAGTTGCCAGCACAAGCTCAGGAATGTGACAGTTCCCTTTTTAATATTTCCTGCAATAATCTCCCCCTACAGCCAGTCTTTGAGACCATACAATAAAATTTAAGATATCAATACACTTTCTTTTTTATTTTTTATTTGACAATTATTTATGTTTATCTGTTGTGTAGGGGATGCACACATACAGAAATAGGAACATGGGCATCAGAGGACAACTTGTAGGAGTCAGGTCTCTTCTTCCACCATGTGGGTCCTGGGGATGGGACTAAGGCCACTGGGCTTGGTATCAAGTGCCTTTACCCACTGAGCTATCTTGTTGACCCTCAAAGATGTAACAAAATTCACTAATGATGAAAAAGAAAATTCAACATGAAGAGGTAACAATAAAAAGGTAGACTGTGTGTTTTTGTTATCAACAGATCCATTGCACACACTGGTGTATTTTCATACTTGTAGTTTATTCACATGCATGCACCGTGCATTTTGTTCATGAATATGCACTTCCTTCATATGTGGATGCCATACAATTTTATCAAGAGTACCACATACTTCATTCACATGTGTTTCATGCACTTTGTTCATGTGTGTGAATCATGCACTTCATTCACATGTATATCATATACTTTATTCACTTGTATACCATCCACATCATTTGTACATGTGCCCTTCACATCATTCACATGTATGCCTGTCATTTCATTCACATTTGTACCATACACTTCATCCACATGTGTACTGTGTGCATTATTTGAATGTCTACCATTCACATTATCCACATGTGTAGCACACACCTCATTCACGTTTATGAATCATACACTTCTGTCACATATATCATAAACCTATGTATATCATAAATTTTGTTCATGTGAGTGTGCCATGCACATTCCTCAGTACACATGGTTTGATTATGTTAATCCATATTAATCCATATTATCCTGTATTACTCCCTTCCTATTTTTTTCTTTCCTTTCCCCAATAGCACACTTTCTGCTTTATGCCATGAATATATAAGTAGCAGTGGAAAATTAGCAGCAGTAATAGCATTCTGAGACATGACATTGACTCACTGTGTAGCCTTAGATGTCCTGGAACTTGATATGTATACAAAGATGGCTTCAAACTCACAAAGATCTGACTACCTCTGCCTCTGCCTCCACAGAGCTAGAATTAAAAGCGCATATCAATGCACCCTTCCATTTATAGTTTTACCATAAACTGCATATGACACTGGGATATTTGCATTTCTAAGTCTGGATGAAGATGACAGGCTTTGGTGAAGCTTATAACTCTTATTGACAGCTTACTCATGTAGTTCTTGTAACATTTTAGAGAAAAAAGTATTAAATGTCCTCTGTTTGCTCCTCATAGCAACAAGGCCATGGATACCATCATACTGACACTTATCTCAGTGGGCCACTCATGCCACTGTGGGTGATGGGAGAAGGGCAACACAGAGTTCTTTGCTGCCATTCACACCTCACTGCACAGTAGCTAACCTAGAAGAGACCTTTCCTGCCAATGTCACTGCCCCCTGCCGTGATTTGCACGGACACCAGAACAGCTAATTCACCTTCATGACCTGCCAGCCTCCACTCAGGTCACTTTAACTCTGCCTCCCCTGTGACAGGAATCTGCCCTTCAAACAGTGAAGATCTGGAAAGCCTCCCTCCTGGGGCTCAGCTGTGATTATATAATCAGTCACAGAGCCCAAGGAAGTTATAAATACAAGTGGACACTGAGGTCCCACCAGGGACATGGCTCAGAAGCCCCTGTATCAAATGGCTTACTTGCTTCCCCCAAGAAGCAATTCTCTGTTTTCCTTTACCTACAAACGCCTCTGATGAGCTGAGAAGTTACCAATGGAGGATGAAAAGCACTGAGCCATTAGCCAAGCAATTTTCCAAGTTACCGCTGATGGCAAGCTCTAAAACAAAGCACACACTCCAAGTGAATGGTAATTGGACCACTAAGTGATTTGAATGGTGATAATTGGTATGTCATTGCCCAATATAAGCAACAGAGAATACATAAGTAGAAATAATTCTGTCCCAGTCTATATGAATTTCCCATACATTAAGCAATGAAGCTACAATTACCCACAGTACAGGAGCCCCTGGCACCTCAATTGCATATGTTCTCCTCTGCACAGTTCCAATTTCTCCTCTCTGCTCACAGTTAACTTTCTTGCAATTTTTAAATGTAAGTCCATTCTGCCAGCAGTTCTAAATATGCACTATAGTAATCTTGGCCTCAAGCCAGTCACCATCTTATGCTGGCCTGAAAACAATCACACTGAAAACCAATTCTCACCTCGTCTTCCACTGGAATGACTGACACAAAGCATATTCATCTCCACCCACCAGCACGCTCACGCACAGACTAGCACACGCCGTGCAGGCATTAATCCACACACAGAAACATAACACTGACAGAACAGTCCCTCCCGCAGTCAGACGTTTATTCTTGGCAGGTATGGTACAAATTGCATTGTAATTTTGTGTGTTGAAAAAGTATCTCATGTAACTTAGACTGGCCACCTTAGATTTCCTAGGAAGCAAAAGGTAACACTGATCTTTCTGCGTCCACTTCCTAAATGCTGGGATTATAGGTGTGTCCACCATGCCTGGCACCATACACTTCATACTGAAACATGGAGAGATAGCTGTACCTGTCTCCACTCAGGAGGACAAGCAGGTATTTCCTTGGAACACTTCCAGGGGTCACTGTTACCATGAAATATTAATAACTAAAGGTATGCCTCACAGATAAATTGCCTGTGATCAAATGTCCCAGAGAACACAATATGGAAACACACACACACACACACACACACACACTTCTAAGTTTCTCTGTATGATTCAGCCCAGCACAAAGGCTGCACCTGTGAATTAGCATTGCCCATGTTTCCTCCTGTGTTAATTCCTCTCTTTTACTCTTTGCCCATCTGAAATGCTTCCAGTATGTGGAGGGCAGGGAAAGTTAAGTCAGAGAGTTCCTGGCCAGTGCATCTTATCTCGGAGGACTGGGGAAGGCAGCAAACTGGACAAGACAGACCCCTGGCTATTTCTAGAACTTGAAATATCGATGAGTATCTCAAGAAAACAAAACATCCTGTATGGAACTATTTTAAGTGTGGCCAAAGCCCCACATTTTAGTCAAGCAATTTTTACATCTATTTGCTTTTAGAAACTGCTTCCTATAATCAGAAATTCCTTGTCAAGAAGCAGTTTGTTTCCAAAAAGACTTACCCTAAGATGTATGGCAAAGAATGAAGAATGTGAGCTACAACAACAGACAGAGAAAGTATACATATTCTGTCTAAAAAGAAAAGGGCCAGCTTTGAAGGTAGGTAGACTTGTGCCGTGATGAAGTGGAGTGTTCCTTGTTTTGTAGGAAAAAAAGAAAAAGAGTCAAGGAGTTTTGAACAAAGGAGGAATCATGTCTTGCCCTTCCCAAATCTGAAAGTCCTTGAGGGGCAAGAGAGATTTGAAAGGGCAAAGCCAAGGCCATTCATATATCTGAAGAGTTTAATCCATGAGCAGTAGAGAGAGAAACTCATTCAAGGTCTCCATGAACAGAAGCAAGAAAAAACCAAACATGTCAAAGTAAGAAAGACAGGGCTCAGACCACAGATAATCTGTCCTTTATAACTGCTTCATGGCGGACATGATTCTTAAAGTTTGTCATGTCTTAATTTTATACACCTTAATAATTTCTACTTTTTCAGTGCCTGAATTTTATATTTTTTTATAACTCCACATTTTATTAATGAAAGCTGCACGTGGAAACACGAATTATCAGAAAATCAGCTTAAAACACTTTTCTTACTCAAAAAGGTAGTCTGGAGTAGCAGGTATTAACTTAATCCCAAGTCATCAATTCAGGCTCCTCAGACCTTAATTCGGTAAACTTGCACCTAGATGGTCAGTGATAAAGAAGCATCACCAGGGAACACACAGACCACTGTACCAAGCGAGGAGGTTCCCCCAGGGCTGTCCACCTGAAACATGCTGGATGGTGGGTTGAGTTAGTGAGTGAAGGCTTAGCCCACAGTACAATGAGGAAGCTTTAAGCAGCAACATATTCTACTTAATTCAGTCAGTTCTTTTCTCCAAATAGCATATGGAAAACAAGGCAAGGTGCTTGCAGGATGCCTTGGTTCAGTCCTCCCCACAATCCCTGGATGGGAAGGTGGAGACAGGAGGACAGGATGC
>NW_022196909.1:752092-752283 GCF_008632895.1 Mastomys coucha | reverse complement strand
GAGACAGGAGGACAGGATGCCTTGGTTCAGTCCTCCCCACAATCCCTGGATGGGAAGGTGGAGACAGGGAGGACAGGATGCCTTGGTTCAGTCCTCCCCACAATCCCTGGATGGGAAGGCGGAGACAGGAGGACAGGATGCCCTGGTTCAGTCCTCTCCACAATCCCTGGATGGGAAGGTGGAGACAGGAG
>NW_022196909.1:724289-752046 GCF_008632895.1 Mastomys coucha | reverse complement strand
AGACAGGAGGACAGGATGCCTTGGTTCAGTCCTCCCCACAATCCCTGGATGGGAAGGTGGAGACAGGACGGCAGGATGCCTTGGTTCAGTCCTCCCCACAATCCCTGGATGGGAAGGTGGACACAGGAGGGTTAGAGACACAAGATCTCCTCAGCTACATAGCGAGCTTGAGGTTAGCCTGGGTTACAGGAGATCCTGTCTCAGAAACAAAAATTATAAGAGAGGAGCTGGAGTTGCGGTTCAGTGATAAAGAGCACTGACTGCTCTTCCAGAGGACTAGGAGTTAATTATAAAACCCAGATTGTGGCTCATAACCATAAGTAACTCCAGGTCCAGGAGCTCTGATATCCTCTTCTGACGTATGACCTCTTCAAGCGCAGAGACATCAGAGACGTATGCAACAAAACACCCAGATACACAGAATAAGATAATAATTTTTAAAAGCCCAGAATGCCCAGCTCATCTTTATATGACTTGGTTTCCTTAGTTTTAATGAATGCTGTATATTTGCCTGACTCTGCTGCCACTATAGTATATAACAAGTAACACTTAGTGGCAGAAAGCACTTGACGTTGTTGTGTAATCAGAGAACTTCATAAGACTGAGAAATAAACCAACGCTATCTTTTTCTGAAAGAAAACTGAATCTCAATAAACTGGCTAATGGGGACATGCTATTTATTGTCTCATGGAGAGAGATCTCTGAACTCAGATCTTCTCTAGTCTGGTATCCAGCAGCAGTACATGTGGAATTTCATGTAAAGATACTGTTAGCATTTTAATCTGGATGTTCGTGGGGTGTCCTATTCATCTGCTGTTTGCCCATTTTGTTCCATTCCTATGATCTTACATTAGACACCATATTTCATAAAGTGATTCTTCTAATATCTTTCTGAGCTTTAGTTAAACTAGCCACATAGTCAATTTAAAAGTTCAAAATGAACATGATAAAAAAATTTCCAATAATAAGCAGCTTCCCAAAGGAGTCAGAAGGTCAAAGAACATCTCTTTCTTCCTCTGTTCAGACTATTTTACAGAAGGTAAAGCCAGGAGATTCCATTTTTAGATCTGTTCTGATGTCTTTTCTAAAAATAAAAAATTGAAGGCACCACACTGAGTTCATGTAAAGAATGAAAGGAAAATTCAGGAGACTCACACTAAAGAAGCAGCCCTTAGGCTGAGATCATCGTGGATCATCATAGCCACTGCAACCCTGGGGCTACTGCCAAAGCGCCCACAGGATGCCTGCAGAAGCCCAGGAAAATGGGGCTGCTGAGCTAATGGTTTTACTTATTGGCTCTTATTCAGGGGTCAAGTACTTGGGTTCAAAGTTACAGACTTCACATAATTTATTTTAAAAGTTTAGTCCTAAGTACAGATCAGTCATACCTTGTGATCTAATTTTTCCCCTGCTTGAAAGTCCTTCCCACTCTTTCTCCCACAGAATCTGATGTCTGGTTTCTTTGCTCCCTACATCTTCTCTGCTGGTGGTTATTATGGCAGGGGCCACAGATCTTTTAACAAGCCAATAAAAATAACTGACCATCCCTTCCCCCTCACCAGCAAAGTGTGTGTCTGCTTCCCCCATCAGTCTCACTCACAGGCAAAGTGTGCGTCTGCTTCCCCCATCAGTCCCACTCACAGATGTGTGTATCTGCTTCCCCCATCAGTCCCACTCACAGAGTGTGTATCTGCTTCCCCCATCAGTCCCACTCACAGAGTATGTATCTGCTTCCCCCATCAGTCCCACTCACAGATGTGTATCTGCTTCCCCCATCAGTCCCACTCACAGGCAAAGTGTGTGTCTGCTTCCCCCATCAGTCCTACTCACAGGCAAATTAAGGTTATTGACCTTTAGGTCTTTAGAAGAAACTCTGAGTTTCAAATGGACTCAAAAATTTTGATACTTGATTGAAGTGGATTAAGACTAATTCACTTATGTGGTTTGCATGTATTAAATTACTGCAGTATATCTTATTTGTTAATTAACAAGGTCTGTAAGAATTAAGACACTTGGCTGAATAATAATCAATAAGAAGTGATAAAACTAGGAAAGTTAAATTTGTAGACTATTCAGTTTTATCTTGTCTTCCTTCAACTAAAAATAGGCATAATTAATAATACTAATAATAATATGCATTGACTATGTTCCAAAGAATTTTTCTGTCCCCTGGAAATAATATTTATAATATGCTAAAACTCAAACATAATGGGTAATGGTTCCAACACAATAGTAAGGGCTTCAGAGAAGAATACTAGAGAACAACATGTATTAGGAACCTGTGACGTATCAGACCCTGTACCATGAAAATACTCTATACTCTATCATGAACATTCTCAATATAGCCACTCAGATGATAAAGTTACAGAAGTGAATAAAGATGGAGACATAATATAAGGACTCTAGTATGAACATTGCATCATGCCAATTTCATTTTTAAAAGCTAACTCACACATTTACATAAAAGGCAAATAGGATTTTGAGTGAGAGGACCAGCTTGAGATGCTGGGGACATGAACTGGATCTTGGTAAGACCATAAAAGAATGTGCCTAAGAAACTGGATTCAGTTCCTAATTAGCCAAGAGATGCTAACAGTTAATGACAATCAGGAGTGACTCCTAGAATTCTGGCTTGAAAGATATTTGAAATGGAATATCACAGAGAGGCAGCTCAGATGTGAAGACTAGATGATGTGGTATCCAGTTAAGATTCTTATGTTCTCCTTTGTCGATGGCTTAGACCCTGGGAGTTCTGGGGGTCTGGTTAGTTGATATTGTTGTTCTTCCTATGGGGTTGCAAACCCGCACCAACAAGAGGTCCTGTGAAGGCTCCATAGATGCTCCAGTGTAGGGGAATTGAGGGAGGGGAGGTGGAGTGGGTGGATGGGTGGAGGAACACCCTCATAGAAACAGGGGGAGGGAGGATGTGATAGGGTGTTTCCATGAGGGAGGGAAACTGGGAAAGGTGATAACATTTGAAATGTAAATACATAAATAAATAAATAAATAAATAAATAAATAAATAAATAAGATTCTTGAGCAAGTAGAACATAGAACAAACCTACCGGACCACTGAGCACAAGGCCACATGAGTAAAAACAAGTAAGAGGCACCATGCTAAAATGTTCTATGCACAATAGCAAAATGCCATTGGCATTCAGGCACCAAGCTGAAATGCTCTTGACAAAGGAAGGGATGATTTCTTCTAGCTGTGAGGAAGCGAATATGGGAACTCTGAGCTTTTTAGTGTCCTGTGTTCCGTCTACTTCTTATACATGGCTTGTCCAGACTGGAATTTTTATGGTCAAACCTAGTGATCTGAAGTAAGGGGAAGCAGAATTGTGGCGCTGAGAGAGACAGCTGCTCCTTGAACCTTCTGTTCAAAAGCATTGGTAGTAATAATAATGTAATGTAATATAAGTAATGTAAACAAATCCATACAAGCCTTCAGTTCAGCAAGCACTGGACAAAATGCTTCTACCAAAGCTAGCTATTTCTAGAATGTTGTAGACTTTTGTTTTGCTATATGTGTGTGGTGTGGTGTGTGTGTGTGTGTGTGTGTGTGTGTGTGTGTGTGTGTGTGCGCGTGTGTGTGTGTGTGTGTGTGTGTGTGTGTGTGTGTGTGTGTGAAAGAGAGAGAGAGAGAGAGAGAGAGAGACAGAGACTGTCTGTTGATGAGGAATGGTTTTTATGTGTGTTCCTTAAGTTTAAATATATATAGCCACTACTATTTTTCCACCGGGATACATAAAAATAAGGAATCTATGAAGTGTCACTTTTCTTCCATTGCTTTCTGGACATTTCACATCATCCTTTGAAGAAATCTAAGACAGAGATATCATGCTGCAACTCATCAGCCCCACTCTGGTGGATAGTCTTCATGCTTGCTACAAATTGGAGGACACACACACACATGCACACACACACACACACACACACACACACACACACACACACACTTTACTTTCCATTTAAGTCCATAAGTATAATCAATGGAAGACTGAATTCAGAAGCAAAAACTGAGTATCTAATATGAACCCAGCATTAGATAAAATGTGTAAAAACTGCATCACCTCATAATGTTGTCATGATGACACATCTGAGACACACCCTCATCTGTAAAAACTGCTCAGAGCCCCAAAATCCCTGGACCACAGGAACCACAGGTATCCTTCTTTCAAAGACACAATATGGTAAAAGCAAGAAAACGAGTGTTTATCCCAATTATTACTTTTTTACAGCAACACAAGAAAAACAGAAGGAAAATAGAAAAAAAAATTCTAGGTAAGCTTTCATTGGCTAAGAGATTATAAAACGTGAGAGCAGCAAGTGTCAAACAGCTTATATACTGTTTCTCTTGGATGGAAGGTTGAAGGGTATTTCTGAACATGAGGCTACAAAATTAAGAACATGCTATAAAAGTATGACATTGGATCTTCACCATGGGAGTTAACTGGTTAAAACAGTATTACTTGTCTGTAGTTGCATCCACTGTAAAAGTCAGTGCTGAATTTTAGGAAATCATCCCAGAGCTGCTCAGACCACATCCTAGCAGTAGGACCACAAAGGACCCACTATGGAATCCCTAGCAGTAGAACCACAAAGGACCCACTATGGAATCCCACTTGAAAGAGACAACTACAGACACGTCTCCTAGCACAGGTAGCACTGTGAAAACTGCAAGGGGAGAACAGAGTCTGGTCGGTGGTTTCATTTCTCAGGTTGCTTGACAATTTCCACCCTTCTTGAGAAGACACAACTATTTCTAAAATTCTTTAATAAAATACCCAAGATAAAATAGCTTTTTATAACACATAACCTCTTATGGCTCTTTGGAATATAAACTTCTGGTGCATAGAAAACAAACAGGCTGGGTGTTTTGTTTTTTTGGTTTTTTTTTTTTTGAGTCATTTGTGAATTGTGTTTAAGCTTGAATTTGCTTCCTATTGTCTTGCATTCATTATTTTAGAAGACAGAGGTTGTCTAGATGCTGTTAAGCATGAGAGTCAAAAAGTTATTAAACTAGAGCTTTGGAAGCTGATTCAGAAGATAACGATCTCACCAAGTTGACAGGCACAGGACATTTCTGTTGCTGTTTTCATTACAAAAACAAAAATGAAAGAAAGAAATCAGGAAACAGAAAATAATCCTTATATATTAAAAATATTTACTAAAGGATTTTAAAGACCACACAGAGAGACAGCAAATGTTTGGTGCCACAAGTATTCTTTTCTAAATGGTTACTCAGAGTTTCTTCTTAATAGTTCTTTTGCATTCTATTTTTAGTTGTTTTTTATTCAGGAAACAAATATTACAGTAAATGTCTTTTTCTGTCATGAGTGGTCCAATATGAATAAGAATGACTTAGTGCAGATTCTCAGAAAATATACAAAATGTGTGTGACTCTATGCAATAATCACTTTCTATAGCATGCTTCTGTTTTATGATAAATAGAAACCTATACTGGTTTCTAACAGTAGCACATCTGTCATATATTATCAGATAGATGTTAGTTAATGCCTGAGATTATTTAAATTGTTCAAATACTTTAATCTTGAACCAGAGCATCTTTGTTTCCCAAAAAATAATATATTGCAAATGGACCCAAAATTATGAAATGGAAGATAGTTTTGTGCTTGCAAACAGTTTGCTTTTGAAATGTTGCAGACATGTATACATACACACATATGTATTTATGCATATTGTAATATATATGTCTATATATACATATACTCACATGTATATGTACACACTCACATATCATATATATACACATATATATTCATATATATTCACATGTGTGTGTGTGTGTTTGTACAGAGAGAAAGACTAGTTGTTGTCTATTGGGAGCCTTGTTGTGTTGATCATAGATGCAAAAGTTTTATAAAGTGATCACATGATTGCCTATTTAAGAAAGAAAATTTTAGAGATTAAAATTACACATGTTAACTAAAATTATTTTAGAAATTTTATTTTAATTTTCACCTTAGTTAAAAAAAAAAACACTATATTTTTACTAATTTGTTGAGAATCTTATACCTGGGTACAATGTATTTTGATCATATTAACGTGCACTTCCCTCCTAACTCCTCCAAAATGCATTCCTCCCAATTTTGTGTGCCTCCCCCTTTTCTTCATAACCTGGTAAATTCAATTTATGCTATCTATACATATATGCATTAAGCTTCATTCCCTGGAGCATGGTCAACCTACAAGGGGCCACACCCTCAAAGAAAACTAACTCTCCCTCACTCAGAAGCCATGACCTGTGGATAGTTCTTCAGCTAAGTGGGACATTCTGAGTAACTCCATGGCTCATGCTGAATGTTAACCAGCTTGGTTTTGTGCAGGTCTTGTGAGAGCTGGCCAGTAGAAAGGAAGCTTCCTTGTCAATACTAATGTATTTCTTCATGTCATATGACCAACATGCATGCTGCCTTCAGCAATGAGTTTTATCATCAAGTGGTGTGGGAAACCAAGAGCAATGAGAGTAGCTGAGATTGTCTGAGGTAGGGACTCTGGGACACTCCTGAGGAAGAACTCAAGAAGGATCCAACACAGAGTACAAGTAGGAAAAAAACAAATTAACAAAAAGACAAACAACAACAACAAAATCCCCACCAGCTTTTAAAGATGATTCTTCTGGGAAATTCCTGGAGCTGAAAAGCACCTTCAGCAAAATGCCAGAGTATAAAATCTATATGCAAAACCAGCAACATTTCTCTACACCAAAGATAGAAATGAGTAAAAAGTATTATAAGAGCTGTACTAAATAACAACACGAGTATATTCTTGCTTATTCCCCATTCTCACTGATCAGCAAAAATTCCAAACAAGTTGACATGAAGAAAAAATCCCCTTCCACTGAGTAAAAGCTGAGTTCAAATTTGTTCATCTTTTCATTAACTATGTCAGCTTGAGCAAGGTACATAATGTAATTTAATCCCTGTATGATGGATAGCTTCGCCTAGCAATATTAGAGAACAAGCAAGTTACAAAGAAAACTGAAAGTTAGGTGTCTAGTTAGCACCTGTCACTCATTTCCAAGAGCTAATCCTCTCAAGCCTGTTTGTACTCACCTCTGTTAAGGAAACCCTTGGCATCTATGTTACTCTCTTTATAACTGCCTACAGTGCAAAAGAATACACATTGAGACCCAGATACTAATATTAATTTCTTCTAATTGACACAGCCAACTGTGGTATTTTTTGTATGAACAAAAAAAACCATTGTACTAATTCTGAACAAAAATGGAATAAGAGAGTAGCAATAGCTAACCATAGTCAAGAGAGTCATAGATTCCATACAGTCAACTAAAGAGAGTCATAGATTCTATACAGCCGACTAAAGAGAGTCATAGATTCCATACAGCCGACTAAAGAGAGTCATAGATTCCATACAGCCGACTAAAGAGAGTCATAGATTCCATACAGCCAACTAAAGAGAGTCATAGATTCCATACAGTCGACTAAGATTTTCAGAAACCTAAATAAATACAGAAACCATGCTGATGCAGTTAGTGACTCTCTGGCTGGCCCTTCCCATGCTTCCATTAGAAACTCGATGTGGCCTGGTAGTGGTGGCACATGCCTTTAATCCCAGCACTTGGGAGGCAGATGCAAGTAGATTTCTGAGTTCAAGGCCAACCTGGTCTACAGAGTGAGTTCCAGGTCAGCCAGGGCTACACAGAGAAACCCTGTCTCGAAAAACAAAAACAAAAAAAGAAAAAAGAAAGAAAAAAGAAAAAAAAAAGAAACTCAGTGTGGCGATGCCTTTCCAGGGTCCTCAGTCCTCTTCCATTCCCACTTTTATATCTCCTTTCTTAGAACTTCCTTCAGGGGCTGGACACTGCTAATGCTCCATCCCTCTGTGCTCCTTTTGAGCCCATCACTGCAATTCATAAAATTACAATGCCTAATCACAGGTAGTTTCTTGCCAGGCAAAACTGTTCCCATTCAAACCCAATTCAGGAGCTAGACTAAGGGATCATTCTTCTACAATGTTTTCTCTTTCTTGAGTATGTTATATTTTACATGGCTCACTTCAGAACTATGAGCATAATATAGAAAATAAATTTTGTTGTTAAAGATAAAATCATTTCAGTGAGGTTGTGCTTTACTAGATATCCAAAATGATCATCAGAGGAATGAAATCCAGCATTGCTACCCCCAAGTTAAATAAATAAAGCAAAATGAGTCACAACTCTCCCAGCTTTCAAGCTCTGCGTACTGTCTTCCACAGAGGATTTCTAGACATGCACCTTCTGGCTTCATTCCCAGACATGTCCTCCCTCCCTCTGCTGCAGCCTCCTATCCATACAGTGTGCAGCGTTTTGGCTTAGTCTGAAGTTGTATGACAATAGACTACATAGGTCCATCCCTTACAGGTGTCTTTTATAATATCTGTGCTGAACTATTCTCAAGGACTTCTGTGGACTACATTGACGCCACCACATTAGAGCATGCATATATAAGTATACATACACACATCCATGGCTTTTTTTCTGTAATTCCTCCAGTATTGAAGAATTGCAGGTTTCCACAGGACCTGTCCACCAACTATCAATTTTGTATATTTGTGTGGACATAGTTAAATGGATATCAAATAACTTCTCCCAAAGAAGCTACAATCTAATGTCAATAGTGTATCAATAGAACCATCATGCTTCAGTTGTGGGTAGCATGCTCTATGATGTACCGCTATGAAAACTCTCTAAGTGAAAGAACAAAGGGGCATAGCGAAACTCTTACAGCATCTTCCTTTCTGAATTGTCACCCCATCGTGTTTGAGTTGGTGGCTTTATGCTCAGCCCCATTCGTTTCCTTGACATCCTTTGACTCTAAACCAGCTCCCCAGCCACCATTCTTTCTTGTCACGCAGGTGCTGTCAGTGCAGCTCATTCAGTAGCCAGCATCACAGTGAACTATCTCCTAGCAGCTCCAGATGGAGAAAGGGGGTAAGCACCTCCCCGAGTGTTCTCCAATGTGATGCCATCAATCACCCTGAAGTTGGGACTGAAGAGCCATTCAGTGACTTTCCACCAAAAATAGCAAATTTCCTAGTGTGCAGCTTCTTCCAAAAGAGCCAAACCCCCTCATGAGTCAAGCACTCAGAGACGCTAAGCACCTAATATTTATACCTTAATTTATGTGACCACAGCCATTAATATTCATATTTATGCTTAAACTCTAACAGATATTCAATTTGGTATCATTCACGTTTCCCTGGGGAGGAAAATTCTCTTGTTTTCTTGTAATTTTCTTTTTTAAAAAGATTTATTTTATTTATTTTATGTGCATGAGTACACTGTAGCTATATAGATGGCCATGAGCTATCATGTGTGTGGCTGCTGGGAATTGAACTCAGGACACTTGCTCCTGCCCTGCTCGCTCCAGCGTAATTCACTGTAGCTGTCTTCAGACACACCAAAAGAGGGTGTCAGATCTCATTACGGGTGGTTGTGAGCCACCATATGGTTGCTGGGATCTGAACTCAGGACCTTTGGAAGAGCTGTCAGTGTTCTTACCCGCTGAGCCATCTCGCCAGCCTCATAAAATGTAATTGTCAAAAGCACGCTTTTTTATTTATTTATTTATTTATTTATTTATTTATTTATTTATTCATTTATTTTTACTGTTTTTTACAGTGTTAATAGGTACTTCAAATTATCTTTGAGGTTTGGTTCTGTGACTCAGTTAAAGGAGATAATTTTGTTGTTCCTCCTAAGGGGCTGCAAACCCTTCAGTTCCTTGGGTCCTTTCTCTAGCTCCTTCATTGGGGACCCTGTGCTCAGTTCAATGGATAGCTGGGAGCCTCTACTTCTGTATTAGTCGGGCACTGTCAGAGCCTCTCAGGAGACAGCTATCTCAGGCTCCTATCACCCAGCACTTGCTGGCATCCACAATAGTGTCTAGATTTGATGACTGAATATGGGAAGGATTCCCAGGTGGAGCAGTCTCTGGATTGTCCTTCCTTCAGTCTCTGCTCAATAGTTATCCATTACAACTCCTTCCATGGGTATTTTGTTCCCCCTTTTAAGAAGGCACTAAGTATCTTCACTTTGGTCTCATTAGTACCCTCAGAGCTCCCAGGGACTAAATCTCCAACGAAAGAGTACACATGGTGGGATTCATGGCTCCAGCAGCATATGTAGCAGAGGATGGCCAAGTTGGTCATCAATGGGAGGAGAGGGCCTTGGTCCTGTGAAGGTTGTATGCCCTAGTGTAGGAGAATGCCAGGGCCAGTAAGCAGGAGGTGGTGGGATGGTGAGCAGGTGGAGGGGGAGAGAACAGGCTATTGTTTTAGTTTTGGGTTTTTTTATTTTATTTTATTTTTCTTATTTTATTTTATTTTTATTTATTTATTTTTTGGAGGGGAACCTGGGAAAGGAGATATTGTAAATAAGAAAACATCTAATTAAAAAAAAAAAAAGAAACCCAATATTCTCCTCTGACCTTCCTCTGACTTCCATGCACATGCATGCACTTGTGTATGCATGCATACACACAAGAAGGTAATTATATTAAAAGAAACTTGAAATCAAATCAACCAATTATATAACATATAAACCTCAGTTGTATCCTGTTCCAAAGAAATGAAAAAATAAAAATAAAGAGGAGACAACCTTGGGCAGCGTTTGACATACTTCAGAAGCGAGTGGTTTGCTTCTCTTCTGCAAATAGCGAGTGTGTGTGTGTTGGAGGGGCAAGGGCAGGTTCTTCCCTACGCCAGATCAAACCTGAAAGTGACCGTTTGGAACCCTGCACATATAAGCCTTGGCCCCTACATACTGTGGGCAGATACTCTTCTTCTCATGATGTCCACAAGGACACATTCCTTTCCCTGCAATGTGTACAGAATCACAGTGTCGTGACCTTTGCATGGACCACTGCGGGATGTGAGAACTGCTTTGAAGAATAATAAGCCCGGCTTATAATTATAATTTCTACTATGAAAATTTTAATGCAAGCTATGGCATTTTCATCTACCTGACAATCTTATTTAGATGAAGCTAATAAAAGTCATTGGCTCAAGAATAAAAAATAAAATGTTAAAGGACAATAACCTTCCACAACTTACTTAGCAGAATCCTTGTTCTGTGCAATTCTTCTCATGTGCTCTGGGTCTCCCTCCCTCTGTGTCTTAAACTGCAGACTATAGATTTCCTCAGAGCTGCACATGCCATTCTGCCCTGGTTCAATACACCGAATTCCTATTGTTTGGTTAGACAAGGACAAGTACTCCATCTAAAGGTAAAGAATGTTTATTTTTTAGCAACATTTTTCCTATTTCTGCACATGTGAGGACACACATGCACACACACACATACATATACCTCTTCATGTATTCACAGGCCTGTTTCCACTTAATTTCAGCTTTAAAACTATAATGAAGTTCCAGGACACATTATGCCCAGATAAGATGGAAATGCCAGTAACTCCATGACTGAGGATTTAGTCCACTTAAGACATTCCAAGGACAGAGCTATCCCATAGAAAACGAGGGTGTGGGGCTAGGGTGGTTTAGTGTGTAAAGGCACTTCTCATACAACCCTGAGGATCTGACTTTCTACCACTGACCTCTCAATAAAAGGCTAATGTGATAGTTCATATTTGTAATCCCAGCACTCCTATAGGAAATGGGGAACAGAGAAGGACAGGTGTTCAGAGTCTTAAGGACTTGGTAGCCTATGCTGCAGCAAAATGAAAAAAAAAAAAAAAAAAAAAAAAAAAAAAAAACAGGAGAGACACTGCCGCAAAAACAAGATGAAATAGCTGAGGCCCAACTCTTAAGATGTCCTGTTGGCACACCCACACTTATACTTCATATGCTGTAAAATAGATAGATGGATGGATAGGTAAATGGGTGGATGTACAGACAGACAGGCATATGATACTTAGAGCCTAGAGGTGGAATTAAGATGAATGATGAGAAAGCTGAAGGAGTTGATTTATAATTCTCTAGATGGTGACATGAGAACGGCTATGGCAAAATTTTTATTGTATGTCTAAGGAAACTGATATCCTGATACACAAATTAAATTGCTAAATGGAATCACCTTAAATGAGTTAAAGAGTTTATGTGATTTTTAGTTATACAATGCTAAACAGCTAATAAGAAAACATTGTGAAGTTATTTGGGAAAACATCACACTGTTGTGATCATAGCACAATTATTCTAGTTTTCTACAACATCTGTGGAGCACCACCTGACAGTCAAGTGACTTTGTGACTTACTGAAGCATCAACTCCACTTTATCAATGCAAAGAAAATGACCATGATATACTGAAGACCTTAAACACATAAGATATACAAATGTTGAACCTTAGTACTTACTGTTCTTGCATAAAGGCACTATGCTCTTTGCAAAGAGAAACCATACAATATGAGCTCTTTTGAGCTGCAGAGATGGCTTAGGGATTAAGAGCAATGTTGGTCTTCCAGAAGACCTGAGTTTGATTCCCAACATCTATGTAACACCTTTAACTTCAGTTCCCAGGGATCCAATTGCATCTTCCAACCTTCCAGGGTATCACATACATGAGGTGCTCAGACATACTAAGAGTCAAGTCAATTAAATCTGTCACCAGATGGCATATTTAAGGCAATCAACAGTCAGTTTGCACTCTAGTTCATGCCACATTGAAATACTTAACAGAAAATGGCCAGTATTATTCCTCACGATGAGAAGGCACCTTTAGAATGAGACTGACCTTCTAAGTGATTGAAGCTGTGGGTGCTGTCAAAAGAAACAGACCACTTTCATCTTTACAAAAAGGCCTATACACACAAGATGCTTCAGAACGCTGTATCTTTTACAGCATTAAAACAAGTAGTTTGTCAAGCAGGGCAATGGGTGCTCTACCCTTTCCCTGGGGTTTCCACTTCTCTCTTGCCTCTTCTACTCTGCCAGCCTATACAAGCTCCAGCTGTCTACTGGACTTGCCTTGTTAAGAGGGTGTCCTGACACTGCAGGAAGCAGGTGTGTGGCTTCCTCACTCAGGTGCTTTAGCTGCTGCTGGTTCACAGCATAAAGGCCCTGGAAAGTAGGCATGGAAAAAAATGTGGGTCTGGATCACTTACAGACTGTGAAAATGGAGTTAAAAGGTATCTATTTAAGAAACATTACATCCAGAAGCTTATCTCGTCCTCACCCCAATCCTGTGAAGTGTCTGCAATAAATCAATCCCTGCCTGGTACGTGAAACAAGAAAACTCCTTCCCAGTGGTTCGGAATTAGGCAGAAGAAACTGGGCTTAGCTGCCGGCCTGATGACTGCCAAGCCTTCCCTGACCATCATAGTATATATCCAACAAAAAACAAATTGTGTTAATAATATTTGAAAAAAAAAACTTAAGATTCTGTAATGTGCCAGATTGTATCAGATTACATCACATTGGTGAGAAAGTGGCGAGTGTTCTCTTCTCAGACAGGGATATTTTAATTGAGATAAGAAGCCAAAAAAACTTTCATTAAAAAAATACAAAGTGAATTTCTACACATAAAAATGTCAGTAGATGCTCTCCTTGAAATCAAATGAAATATAAACTTGAGCATTACCTCATGAGAGAATAGATTGAAATATGGTAATTATTTGGGTTTTCACTTAAGGGATTATAAGTGGGAAAGCTGTAGAGACAGAGGCTGCCGAAAGGCCTGTTGCTGCTTGGTTTCTCTGTGCAGAAGCCCAAGGTAAATTATTGAAGTGGTTGGGCCACTCCCTAAGTGGCTGGGATAGCCAGCCCATGAAACATTAACATGAAATTTCTGCAGCTTAACAGGTCACCTGGAAAAGAAAGAGGAAAGAATAAAAAAGCCCTTTGGTAAAGATGGAGACATTTGTTCGGATAAAATAAACAAGTACCAAACAGGTCTACATGCCAGCTTCTCAGGAAAATCAGAAAGGAAACATGAATATTTAAAGCTAACACCAAAGTGGACTAAAGTTGACTGTTCGCTGTAGTACGAGCAGGTAGGGAGAGAAGCGTGAAAGGCTTTGTCTCTTGCCCTACTCTTCGGAGGAAGACATACAGAACTAAGCTGTGCCTTTACCTTATGCTTCTCCTAAGTAATTGAGCTACATGTACACAATGAATGAACGTATCTATCCATCATGACTAGAGGAAGATAAAAGTGTGTGTGTATGTGTGTGTTTCTTCCCTTGGCAAAAAGGAGAATTCCTTTTCCCAGTAGCAATTTTTCACACTATGTAGTTGTCATACAATGTTGTAGTCAGGCCCAACCTAACTTTAATATAAACCATCACTGGGGTACTGGTAAAAGACCACCTGCTCATTCCAGCCAGAAATGCAGGTAAGCTAACTGGAACTCACCTGTCCCTCTGTTCCTTCAGAACCAATCCCCTTGTTTTATCTCCAGCTCTGCAGCAGATCTCCTACTGCAGCTTCCCCTTTTACCCTGCCCCACTTTTCCAGTGGATCACACAGATCTTTCTCTTCAAACTACCTTCTCCCATTCATTGCTTTATCTCAGCCCTCAAATCTACCAGACATTCCTGAGAACCCTCAGGGTACTTACACTATGGAAGGTGGTATGATAATTGCAGATCTTCAACTCCCCCTCCATTACTCCATATCCAATCCCCCAATCTCTTGCTCAACTCCATAGCAGATCTTTGCTGTGGGCTCTCCTCAACCTCTACCCCATTTCCATGGGTCTAAAATGATCCTAATGGGAAAACTTGTTTCCTCCCTCCCGTGAAACCCCTACCATATGCCCCAGACTATCTCAGCTCCTAAGTGTCATTTCCCCAGACCTAGAAACTCGCTTGACCTGAAACCTCCAGTAGACATACCTATCTGGATCCCAGAAGAATTTCCTACCAGGCAACACAGCCACAACATTCTCCTAAGAACCCCAGAGGATAAAAGAAATGAAGGAACAAAACATCCATCTAAGAAAACAAGATGAGGTATCAGCACATAGAATTACAATCTTCCCAGAAGCAAATGTCTAGATACCAGTGTAAAATCAAAATCAATAAAAACACAGTATGTCTCTACTAGAGTCCAGGAAGCCTACCATACCAGGCCCTGTGTATTCCAGCATAGCTGAAGCAGGAGAAAACACCTTCAAATAGCTTTTATAGATATGATTCAGGTCCTGAAAGCAAAATAAATGAATCCTTTAAAGAAATCTATGGAAACATGAACAGTGGAAGGAAATGAATAAAACAGTTTAAGACGTGCACGTGGAAAGAGAATCAATAAAGAAAACTCAAACTGAAGGAAATCTGGAAGTTAAAAATGTAGGAACTCAAATAGGAACCTCAGAGGCAAGCCTCACCAACAGAATAGAATCTCTGGGATTCAGAGATTCAGGGAGACAGAATCTCAGGCATTGAAGACACTATAAATATGGATATGTTAGCCAAAGAAAATGCCAAATATTTTTAAAAAAAAATCAGACACAAAACATGCAGGAAATCTCAGACACTATAAAATATGAAAAGATGGATTCTAAGAATAATAGGATTAGAGAAAAGGAAAAAAATCCAGGTTCAAAGAAACAAAAAAGTACTTTCAACAAAGTTGTAGAAGAAAATTTCCCTACTCTAAAGAAGAAGATGCCTAATGAGATACAGGAAGCATATAGGACGTCAAATAGACCGAACCAGAAAGATAAGATACCCTAAGCACATGATAATCAAAACACTAAGCATACAGAACAGATAAATAATATAAAAAGTTATAGGAAAAAATGACCAAGTGCACATAAAGGCAGACGTATTAGAATTACACCTGCCTTCTTAATGGAGACTGTAAAAGCCAGAATGGCCTGAACAGATGTCCT
This sequence comes from Mastomys coucha, assembly GCF_008632895.1. Taxonomy (NCBI): domain Eukaryota; kingdom Metazoa; phylum Chordata; class Mammalia; order Rodentia; family Muridae; genus Mastomys; species Mastomys coucha. The sequence goes on along the minus strand of NW_022196909.1, from coordinate 736,234 downwards.
GTTGATTCTAATAAACCACAGAGGCAATCCCAGAATACTATTTGCAACAAAGCCTTCAACCACAGTAGATAAAGAAAATAAAACATTCTGTGATAAAACCATGTGTAAGAAATATTTATCTATAAATCCATCCCTACAGAAAGCACTATAATGAAAACTCCCCCTCGAAAGGTTAAGCACATACAAACACATACTTTCACACACCACCACCACCACCACCACCACAAGAATAACCACAACAACAACAATAACATAAGTCAACACTTCTTACTGATCCCTCAGGGTCAGTAGTCTCATTTCCTCAATAAAAAGGCAAGTTGAACCAAATAAAGTGAAAACAAGACTTATCTTTCCGTTCATCAAGGAGAGATATCACTTCATGGTAAAGGAAAGAAAAAAGTTATTCCAAGCAAATTGACCTAAGGATCAAGCTGGAATAGTCATTTTAATATCTGACAAAATAGACTTCAAATCAAAACTAATGAGAATACTAATAACACTACATACTTAAGAGAAAAATTCACCAACATGACATTTTAATTCTTACCAGCTACTCAGCAAACATAAGGACACCTATGCTTATAAAAGAAACACTTCAACAGATTAAATGGAATACTGACTCTCACACACTGATAACAGATCTCAGTACACCACACTTGCCAATAAACAGGTCATCAGATAGAAACTAAAACCATAAATGCTGCACCTGGCTAATGTTATAAACATAATGGACCTAACAGACACCTTCAATACATTTCACCCAAACACGAAAGAATAGACCGTCTTCTCAGAATCCGATGGAACTGTCTCCAAAACTGACCACTTAAGCACAAAGCAAGTGTCAACAGATATAAGAAAATTAAACCTTTCTACCTCCATCTACAATGAGGAGGTGTGCCTGTTCCACAGCTCCCTGTGCACCATTCCCACAAGCAGAGAGCTTGTCTCCAGGAAGTGCTCTGACCCCTGGACTCAGGTGAGATCGCCATTTTCTCTCTAGAACCTTTCTTAGTTGGGACCAGCCAGGAGGCACAGACCTCAGAAGTGGCAGAGCAGCTAGGACAGGGTCCTTCCTGCATCCATCTGCACTCCGGAGGGACAGATGACCCCACAGCCCTCTGTGCACAGGTCTTACCGGAGGAGAGCTGATCTCCTAGGAGTGCTGACACAGGCTTACAGACCCACAGGACAAACAAGCTCCAGCCAGAGACAGCAAGAACATCTATCACCAGAGATCAACAAATGGCAAAAGGCAAACACAAGAATCTTACCAACAGAAACCAAGACTATTTGGCTTCATCAGAACCCAGTTCTCCCACAACAGCAAGTCCTGGATATCCCAACACACAGGAAAAGCAAGATTTGGATCTAAATTCATATCTCATGATGCTGATAGAGGAATTTAAGGAGGACATAAGTAACTCCCTGAAAGAAATACAAGAGAACACAGGTAAACAGGTACAAGCCCTTAAAGAGGAAACACAAAAATCCCTTAAAGAATTACAGGAGAACACAAGTAAACAAGTAGAAGCCATTAAAGAGGAAATACAAAAGTCCCTTAAAAAATTACAGAAAAGCATAACCAAACAGGTGAAGGAATCAAATAAAATTATCCAAGATCTAAAAATGGAAATAGAAACAATAAATAAAGAAATAACAAAGGGAGACTACTATGAAGATAGAAAACCTAGGAAAGAAGTAAGGAGCCATAGATGAAAGCATCACCAACAGAATACAAAAGATGGAAGAGAGAATCTCAGGGGCAGAAGACACCATAGAAAACATGGACACAACAGTCAAAGAAAATGCAAACTGCAAAAAGATCCTAACCCAAAACATCCAGGAAATCCAGGACGCAATGAGAAGATCAAACCTAAGGATAATAGATGAAGACTTCCAACTTAAAGGTAAAGTAAATATCTTCAACAAAGTTATAGAAGAAAACTTCCCTAACCTAAAGAATGAGATGCCCATGAATATACAAGAAGCCTACAGAACTGCAAATAGTTTGTACCAGAAAAGAAATTCTTCCTGTCACATAATAATCAAAACAATGAGTGCACAAAACAAAGAAGGAATATTAGAAGCAGTGAGGGGAAAAGGTCAAGTAACATATAAAGGCAGGCCTATCAGAATTACACCAGACTTCTAGCCAGAGACTATGAAAGCTAGAAGATCCTAGGCTGATGTCATACAGACCCTAAGAGAACACAAATGCCAGCCCAGGCTACTATACCTAGCAAAACTCTCAATTACCATAGATGGAGAAACCAAGGTATTCTATGACAAAACCAAATTTACACAATATCTTTCCCCAAATCCAGCCCTTCAAAGGATAATAAATGGAAAACCCAAACACAAGGAGGGAAACTACATCCTAGAAAAAGCAGGAAAGTAATCTTTCAACAAAACTAAAAGAAGATAGTCACATGAACAGAATTCCAACTCTAACAACAAAAATAACAGGAAGCAACAGTTACTTTTCCTTATTATTTATTAATATCAATGGACTCAATTCCGTAATAAAAAGACATAGACTATCAGACTGCTTAAATGAACAGGAGCCAACATTTTGTTGCATACAGCAAATCTACCTCAGTGACAATAATAGACACTACCTCATAGTAAAGGGCTGGAAAATAATTTACCAAGCCAACGGTCCCAAGAAACAAGCTGGAGTAGCCATTCCAATATCAAATAAAATCCACATTCAACCTAAAGTGACCTAAAAAGATAAGGAGGGACACCATACTCATCAAAGGTAAAATCTACCAAGATGAACTCTCAATTTTGAACGTCTATGCTGCAAATACAAGGGCATCTACATTTATAAAAGAAACTTCACTAAAGCTCAAAGTACACATTGCATAGCACACAATAATAGTGGGAGACTTCAACACCCCACTCTCTGCAATGAACAGATTGTGGAAACAGAAACTAAACAGAGACACAGTAAAACAGAAACAGAAGTTATAAACCAAATAGATTTAACAGATAGCTATGAAACATCTTATCCTATTTCTTATCCTAAGAAGGTAAACACCTTATACCTTCTTCTGAGCACCTCATGGTATCTTCTCCAAAATTTGTGACCATATAATCAGTCACAAAACAGGCCTCAACACATACAAGAGGACTGAAATAATTCCTTGAATCCTATCAAATATACACAGACAAAGGCTGCTCCTCAATAACAACATAAACAATAAAAACCCCACGTACACGTGGCAGCTTAACAACACTCTACTCAATGATAACTTGGTCAACAAGGAAATAAAAAAATTAAAGACAGTTTAGAATTTAATAAAAATGAAGCCACAACATACCGATTCTTATGTGACACAATGAAAGCAGTCCTAAGAGGAAAACTCATAGCTCTGTGTACCTCCAAAAAGAAACTGGAGAAAGCGTACACTAGCAGTTTGACAGAACATCTGAAAGACTAGCAACTTGATAGCACATATGAAAGCTCTAGAACAAAAAGAAGCAAATTCACCCAAGAGGATTAGATAGCAGGAAATAATCAAACTCAGGGATAAGATCAACCATGTGGAAACAAACAAACAAAAAAAACTATAAAAAGAATCAACCAAACCAGGAGCTGGTTCTTTGAGAATATCAACAAAATAGATAAACCCTTAGCCAGGCTAGCTAGAGGGTACAGAGGCAGTATCCTAATTAACAAAATCAGAAATGAAAAGTGAGACATATCAACAGAAACTGAGGAAATACAAAAAAATCATCAGATCCTACTACAAAAGCCTACACTCAACAAAACTGGAAAACCAGGATAAAAGGGACAAATTTTTTTAACCAAATTAAATCACATTCAGAAAGGTGATCTAAACATTCCCATATACCTTAAAGAAATAGAAACAGTCGTTAATTGTCTCCCAAACTGTAGCCCGCACAGTCGTCTCGCCAGCAAGAAGACACGCGGACATTAGGTTCCTTCTGCAGCAACATTTATTGTCTTCATCCATAGGGAAAAAAGGGTCGAGCCAATAATCCGCACTGCTTATATACACCACAGTGCAGCGTGTCTGCCCATGATTGGCTGTTCGCTCATTACCCTACGTGATGCCCCAGAATGGGCCGTGACTCGATGTCTTTTCACTCTACGCACATGCACAAACAGTTGTTTACTAGGAGTTGATAGCGGAAGTAGGCGCCATCTTGCCATGGCGAATGTCTCTCCAGCTCCACCGCTCCCCGCACCAAACATTAAAAGCCCAAGACTAGATGGGTTTAGTACAGAATCCTATCAGACCTTTAAAGAAGACCTAATACCAATACTCCTCAAACTATTCCACAAAATAGAAACAGAAGGTACTCTACCCAATTCGTTCGATGAAGCCACAATTACTTTGATACCTAAACCACACAAAGACCCAACAAAGAAAGAGAACTTCAGACCAATTTCCCTTATGAATATTGATGCAAAAATACTCAATAAAATTCTCACAAACTGAATACAAGAACACATCAAAATGATCATTCATCATGATCAAGTAAACTTCAACCCAGGGATACAGGGATGGTTCAATATACGGAAATCCATCAGCATAATTCACTATATAAACAAACACAAAGGAAAAAAACATACGATCATCTCATTAGGTGCTGAGACAGCATTTTATGAAATCTAACACCCCTTGATCATAAAAGTCTTGGAAAGATCAGGAATTCAAGGCCCTTATCTAAACATAGAAAAAGCAATATACAGCAAACCAGTAACCAACATCAAACTAAATAGAGAGAAACTTGAAGCAATCCCACTAAAATCAGGGACTAGGCTAGGGGGCTCACTCTCTCCCTTCCTATTCAATATTGTACTTGAAGTCCTAGCTCTAGCAATTAAACAACAGAAGGAGATCAAAGGGATACAAATTGGAAAGGAAGAAGTAAAATTATCACTATTTGTAGATGATATGATAGTATACTTAAGTAACCCTAAAAATTCCACCAGAGAACTCCTAAACATGATAAATAACTTCAGCAAAGTAGCTGGATATAAAATTTACTCAAATAAATCAGTGGCCTTCCTCTACACAAAGGATAAATAGACTGAAAAAGATTTTGGGGAGATAATACCCTTCACAATAGTCAAAAATAATATAAAATACCTTAGTGTGACTCTAACTAAGCAAAAGAAAGATCTGTATGACAAGAACTTCAAGTCTCTGAAGAAGGTAATTGAAGATCTCAGAAGATGGAAAGATCTCCCATGCTCATCAATTAGCAGGATTAATATAGCAAAAATGGCTATCTTGCCTAAAGCAATCTACAGATTCAATACAATCCCCATCAAAATTCCAACTCAATTCTTCACAGAGTTGGAAAGAGCAATTTGAAAATTTATCTGGAATAACAAAAAACCTAGGCTAGTGAAAACTATTCTCAACAATAAAAGAACTTCTGGTGGAATCATCATCCCTGACCGTAAGCTGTGCTGTAGAACAATTGTAATAAAAGCTGCAAGGCATTGGTAAGTGGATCAATGGAATAGAATTGAAGACCCATAAATGAACCCACACACCTATGGTCACAAAGAAGCTAAACCCATCCAGTGGAAAAAAGACAGCATTTTCAACAAATGGTGCTGGCTCAACTGGTGGTTAGCATGTAGAAGAATGCAAATTGAACCATTCCTATCCCCTTGTACAAAGCTCAAATCCAAGTGGATCAAGGACTTCCATATAAAACCAGATAAACTGAAACTAATAGAAAAGAAAGTGAGGAGGAACCTCAAACACATGGGCACAGGGAAAAATTTCCTGAACAGATCACCAGTAGTCTCTGTAAGGCAAAGGACACTGTCAATAGTACAAATAGTACAAAAAGGGTTTGCAACCAACAGATTGTGAAAAGATCTTTACCAATACTACATCAGCTAGAGGGCTAATATCCAATATATACAAAGAACACAAGCAGTTAGACTCCAAAGAATCAAATAACCCTATTTAAAAATGGGGTACAGAGCTAAACAAAGAATTCTGAACTGAGGAATACAGAATGGCTGAGAAGCTCCTAAAGAAATGTTCAACATCCTTAGTCATCAGAAAAATGCAAATCAAAACATCCCTGAGATTCCACCTCACACCAGTCAGAATTGTTAAGATCAAAAACTCAGGTAAGAGCTGATGCTGGAGAGGTTGTGGAGAAAGAGGAACACTCCTTCATTGCTGGTGGGATTGCAAGCTGGTACAAGCCCTCTGGAAATCAGTTTGGTGGTTCCTCAGGAAATTGGACATAGTACTACATGAGGACCCAGCTATACCACTCCTGGGCATATATCCAGAAGATGATCTAACATGTAATAAGGACACATGCTCCACTATGTTCATAGCAGCCTTATTTATAATATCCAGAAGCTAGAAACAACCCAGACGTCCCTCAGTAGAGGAGTGGATACAGAAATTGTGGTACATCTACACAATGGAGTACTACTCAGTTATTAAAAACAATGAATTTATGAAATTCTTAGGCAAATGGGTGGATCTGGAGGTTATTATCCCAAGTGAGGTAACCCAGTCACAAAAGAACACACATGATATGCACTTACTGATAAGTGGATATTAGCCCAGAAGCTTGAAATACCCAAAATACAATCCACAAACCACAAGAAACTCAAGAAGAAGGAAGACCAAAGTGTGGACACTTCCATCCTTCTTAAAAGGGAGAACAAAATACCCATGGAAGGAGTTGCAGAGACTAACTATGGAGCAGAGACTGAAGGAAGGACAATCCAGAGACTGCTCCACTTGAGAATCTTTCCCATACTCAATCCTAGTGTCAATCCTAGACACTGTTATGGATGCCAGCAAGTGCTGGATGACAGGAGCCTGATATAGCTGTCTCCCGAGAGGCTCTGACAGTACCTGACTAATACAGAAGTAGAGGCTCCCAGCCATCCATTGAACTGAGTACAGGGTCCCCAATGAAGGAGTTAGAGAAAGGACCCAAGGAGCTGAAGGGTTTGCAGCCCCTTAGGTGGAACTAGTAAGTACCCTTAGAGCTCCCATGGACTAACCACCAACCAAAGAATACCCATGGTGGAACTCATGGCTCCAGCCTCATATGTAACAGAGGATGGCCTAGTTGGTCATCAATGGGAGGACAGGCCCTTGGTCCCGTGAAGGTTCTATGCCTCAGTGTAGGGGAATGGCAGGGCCAGGAATTGGAAGAGGGTGGGGTGGTGAGCAGGGGGAGCGGGGAGGTTAGCGGGAGAGAGTAGCTTGCAGAACAGGATTTGGTTTTGGTTTTGGTTTTGGGTTTTTTTGGGGTTTGTTTGTTTTTGGAGGGAAAACCAGGAAAGGAGATATCATTTGAAATATGAATAAAGAAAATATCTAAAAAAAAAAAAGAAAAAAGAAAAAATGAAAATAAAGGAAAAAAGAAAATTAAAATAATACCCTCCATTCTATCAGATCTGCTGGGCAGGCTCTCTGCTGACAGAACCAGGTGAGAGAGGGAGAGATCCCGGTCCAGCTGAGCCTCTCTCGGGGCTGAGTGGGATGGTGAGTGATCTCCTGCCTCCAGAGAATAACCGCCCGGAGCCTGAGTCTGTCCAAGCAGGAACTCAGTTTTATTGTATCAATCTTTTCTTTATAAAGGGCTGAGGGAGGAGGCGGAGTTTTCTGCTGAGGTGAGATGATGTAGGGGGAGGGGAAAGTTGATGAAGGGTATGGGGTAACTGACTGAGCCAACCAAGTTACTCTATGTCAGCAGGAGCTAGGCAAAGGCGGGCTTAAGCAGGTTGTGCTGAGTCACTCCAGTATGGAAGTGATTGAGATAGTTTACAACACTTGAGCCAGGCTCAGGTTTGTCCTCAAGGCCCAAACCAGGGCCAAATAGAGCCCAACACTGATTCTCATTGATTAAAGCTGTATACAAACAATAACAGAAAACTTAAGAACTCATGGAAAATGAGCAACGTGCTACCCAATGAAAAAAATTGGGTCAAGATAGAAATTAAGAAATTAAATACTTTTCAGAACTGATTAAAAGTGAATGCATAAAATACCTGAACTTGTGGATCACAGTGAGAATGGTACTAAGAAGAAAGCTCATAGCACTAAATGCCTACATAAAAAAATGGAGAGATCTCATAAAGCAACTTAACAGCATACCTGAAAGCTTCAGAATAAAAGGAAGTACCAACCATCAGAAGTAGAGGGCAACAAATGATCAAATGAAATCAAGAAAATAGAAACAAAACAAATACGAAGAATCACTGAAAAAAGGAGTTGATTGTTTGAGAAAAGCCAAAAAGATAGACAAACCCTTATTGAATTAACTACAAGGTAAAGAGAGAAAATTAAAATTAATAAAATCAGAAACAAAAGGAGGGTTATAACAGCAGAAATTAAAGAAATTCAGAGACTTGTAATGACATTCTTTAAAAACATGTACTCCAACAAACTGTAAAATCTAAAAGAAAGTTAAGTCAAAATCAGATACAATTTAAACAGGTTAATAACAGATAGTGAAATAACAGTCATTACAAAATCTCCCACATGAGCCCCAATTCATACCACAGGAGCTCCTCCCTAGAAGACAGATATACAGAACAAGAATGATCCCCCCAGGATAGAGACTGCTCTGATTCTAGCCAGTCAGACTATGAGCATTCTAGAAGAGGATACTCTTATGATGACAGCATGGAATCACGAAGTAAGGACCCGGAAAAACTCAGAGAAAAAGACAAAGATGAAGATCATTGGAACAGTCCCAGAAATCCCCATCTCCTGAAAGAAGGAGCCCAGACCAAGAAGTAAACCAGAGTTCTACTCAGGAAGAACCTACAAAAAAGGAAGAGGAGGAGAAGGAAGAGGAGTTGGAGGAGGAGTTGGAGGAGGAGGAGGAGTTGGAGGAAGAGGAGGAGGAGAAGGAGTTGGAGAAGGAGTTGGAGGAGGAGGAGGAGGAGTTGGAGGAGGAGGAGGAGGAGAAAGAGGAGGAGCTGGATCTATGCTCACCTGCACTGGGGGAACATATATTCCTCCCGCAAAGCTCATGATGATGCAGGAACAGATTACAGATAAAAACAGCTTAGTATACAAGAGGATGAGCTGGGAGGCTCTGAAGAAATCAATCAATGGTCTCATCAAAAAGGTCAATATCTCCAATATAAGCATTGTTTTCCAAGAGCTCCTTCAAGAGACCACAGTCAGAGGGAGAGGATTGCTGTCCAGATCTGTTCTGCAAGCACAGAGTGCTTCTCCAATCTTTACTCATGTTTATGCAGCTTTGGTGGCAATAATCAACTCAAAATTCCCACAGATTGGAGAATCAATCCTCAAGAGCCTAATTCTTAATTTTCAGGAAGAATATCAAAAGAATGACAAGCAACTTTGCCTGACTGCTTCAAAATTTGTGGCACATCTTATTAACCAAAATGTAGCACATGAGGTTCTGTGTCTGGAGATGCTCACTTTGCTCCTTGAGAGACCAACAGAAGACAGTGTTGAAGTTAGATGACAGTGTTGAGGTAGCTATCAGCTTCCTCAAGGAGTGTGGTCTCAAATTAACCCAGGTGTCACCAAGGGGAATCAATGCAATCTTTGAATGACTGTGAAACATTCTACAGGGGTCTGAGATCAACAAAAGATTTCAAAACATGATTGAAATGATGTTTGCTGTACAGACGATAGATTCAAGGACCACCCTGTTATTCTGCAAGGACTTGATTTGGTGGAAGAAGATAATCAGTTTACACATATGCTCCTCTTAGAGGATGATTCCAATCTAGAAGATGTTCTTAATGTCTTCAAGAAGGATCCTGATTTTATGGAGAATGAAAGTACCCAGCTATAAAAAAAGAAATCCTCAATGAAGGAGACACTGATTCAAAGGCAGACCAAGACGCTGGAAGTAGCAAAGATGAGGAGGAAGAGGAAGAGGAAGAAGGAGAAGAGGAAGGACAAAAAGGCATGACAAAACAAAAATCAACCGTACAATGTATCTTGCTATTCAGCCTAGTTTAGATTTTGAAGAATGTGTATACAAGTTGCTGAAAATGGAGTTTGTTGAGAGCCAAAACAAAAGAACTCTGCAACATGATACTTGATTGCTGTGCCCAACAAAGGACCTATAAAATTTTTTTTGGCTTGTTAGGTGGGTGGTTTTGTGTGCTGAAAAAAAAAAAAAAAGAATACACAGAATCAATTAAAAGTATATTCAAGAAACAGTGCAACACAAACAAATTAAGAAATGTTGCTTAGATGTTTGCTCACCTTTTATACACAGATTCACTTCCATGGTGTTCTCAAATGTATAAACCTGAGTGAAGAGACCACGACATGGTCTAGTAGGATTTTTTCCAGGAGCTGTGTGAATACATGGGTCTTCCTAAACTGAATGCGAGGTTAAAGGATGAAACTCTTCAGCTATTCTTTGAAGAACTGTTACCCACGCAATAGCCTGTTTGCCATCAACATTTTCACTTCTATAGGTCCAGAAGTTTGACAGATGAACTTCGAGAACATCTGAAAAATACTCCCAGGTCATTGTAGCCCAGAAACCAGAAGCTGAGCAAAAGAAACCAGCCCTGACATCTTCATCTTCAGAATCTTCCTCAATGTCTGATTCCTCTGACTCAGAATCTGACAGCAGCGAGAGCAGCTTAGAGTCCTCCAGAGAAGCAAGTGACTCCTCCTCCTCCTCTAATAGTCAGAGCTCTGCCTCAGCTAAAGGTACAAGAAAGAAGAGGAAGGGAAGACCAGAGGCGAAGAAGTAGATAAGTTAGCCAGGAACCACCAGGCACATGGGAGGCGAGAAGGAGGCAGGGAGGAACAAAGGCAGGCAGCAAGGTCTGAAAGACACAGAGCTCAGAACTCACAAAATGCCGACTGAAAAGATCCCCTAGCAAAGCACATGGAAAACAGAAGCCATGAGAATAGTTACAGCATAGTTGGCAATGGCAGAGAACAGGGCTCGCACAGAGAGCCAGAAGACTAGCATGCCGAGCCAAAGAATAAGTAACAAGAGAGAAGACATTCTTTTTCTGAAAATGAGAAACACAGAACCTGAAATCAAGACAGTGATAATGTTAGAGGAAAAGACTGCTCCAAGTCAAGGGAGAGACGTAGAAATCATCCCAAGTCGAGGGAGAGGAGTAGAAAGCATTCCGAGATGATGACATGTGTCAGAACGGTGCTGAAAGAAGCTGGGAAAAACCTAGCAGATACCCTGAACATTCTAGAGAATCAAAGAGAAGTCAAGACTAGAGGAGAGAAAAGTCTCCAACAAAACAAAAATAATTCTAATGACAACTGAACATACCTTACGTTCAATCCAATGTCTTTTTTACATTGATGGATTTTATAGAGAACTCTTGTATACATTACCTGTTTGTAAATTTTAAAGATGTTTTCTTTTTGACATTTCATAATTGATGTATCTCAAGGTCCTTTGTGTAAAATCATAAAGAGATTCAACAACAACAACAAAAATCTCCCACATGGTTTAAGCACAGAATTCTTCCAGACTTTCAAAGAAGAATTAATGTCAATATGTCTCAAATAATTCCACAAAATAGAAATAGAAAAAACATTGCCCTATTTGCCTTATGAAGCCACAGTTACCCTGATACTCAAACCACATAAGACCAAAACAAAGAAGAAATATTACAAACTAAATTCCTTGGTGAACATGGATGCAGAATTCTCAGTAAAATATTTGCAAACCAAATCCAGCAACATATCAAAAAGATCATCTACCGTGGTCATGTAGGCTTCATACCAGAGATGCAGGGATGTATTCAAAATACATAAATTGATAGATTTAACCAAAATGAAAGACAAAAATCACTGGTCATCATATTAGATGAAGAAAACTCTTTGACAAAAACCAACCACCCTTCATGGCAAAAGTCCTGGAGAACAAGGGAGATGCCTCAACATCACAAAGGAGAACAAGGGAGATGCCTCAGCATCACAAAGGAG
>NW_022196909.1:717634-723980 GCF_008632895.1 Mastomys coucha | reverse complement strand
ACAAAGGAGAACAAGGGAGATGCCTCAGCATCACAAAGGAGAACAAGGGAGATGCCTCAACATCACAAGGGCAGTTTACAGAAATTTCATTGCCAGAGAAACTCAAAGCCAGAGAAACTCAAAGCAAGCCTACTAAAAACAGGAACAAGACAAAAGGGTCCACTCTCTTCAGACCTACTCAGTATAATACTTGAAGTCTTAGCTAGAGCAGTAAGACAACTGAAGAGGGTCAGAAAGAAACAAGTTAGAAAGGAAGGCATTAAGTATCTTTAATTACAGGTGACTGAAAAGAATACCATCAGAAAACTCCTACAGGTGATAAATACTTTTAGCAAAGTAGATGAATACCTATTAACTCAGAATAATCAGTAGCCCTTTTATACACAGATGACAAACTGAGAAAGAAATCAGGGGAACAGGACCTTTCACAATAAACTCAAAAAGTATAAAATATCGTGAGGTAACTCTAGCCAAACAAGTGAAAGGCTTGTATAAAAAAAAAGAAGAAAAAAAAAACCTTAAGACATTGAACAAAAAAAAAAACTGAAGATGATATCAGGAGATGGAAAGATCTTATGGATTTGTTGGATTAATATAGTAAACATTGCCATCCTCCCAAAATCAATCTACAAATTGAATGCAACCTCCATTAAATTTTCAACACAAATCTTTAAAGATCTTCAAAAAACAATTCTCTAGAAGCACACACACACACACACACACACACACACGTGTGCATACAAAATAACTCAAACAATCCTGAATAATATTAGCAATAATAAACCTGCTGAATGTATCACCTTCCCTAATTTCAAGTTTTATTGCAGAGCTATACTAAAACAAACAACACAGTATTAATACACAGACACACTGATCAAATTGAAGGCCCAGATATAAATCCACATACCTAGAGACAGCTGATATTTTATTTGTAAAAGCCAAAAATACACACTAGAAAAAAAGGAGCATCTTTAACACATGGTGCTGGTCACATGGTGCTGGTCAAACTACATGGCTGCATGTAGAAGAATCCAGAGATTCATATTTATAACCCTGCTCAAAGCTCAACTTCAAATGGATCAGAGACCTCTACATAAAGCAAAATACACAAAATCTTATTAGAGAGAAAGTGGGGAACTTGAAACCTTGAATTCAGTGGCACAGGAAAGGCTTTCAAAACACAAAACAGGCATTAAGATCAACAATGGAACCTCATGAAGTAAATAATAAGTGGGACATCATGAAGAAAAAACTTGTGCATGACAAAGGACACCAATATCTGTACAAAGTGACAGGCTACAGAATAAGGAAGGGTTTTTACCGGCTACACATCTGGTAGAGGGATAATATCCAAAATATTTAAAGAACTCAGAAAAACTTTTATATCAAGAAAGCAAATAACCCAATTAAATGGGGAATGGATCTAAACAGAGAATGCTCAAAAAAGAAAACTCAAGTGGCTGAAAAACACTTAAGAAATGTTTAAAAACCTCAGTTATCAGGGAACTGCAAATCAGCTTCTGTTTTATACTTGTTAGAATGACTAAGATCAACGAAACACGTGACAGCTCATGCTGTTCAGGATGTAGAGAAAGGGGAATACTCGTGTATTGCTGGTGGAAGTGTGTAGCCACTACAGAAGTAATTATGGCAGTTCCTCAGGAAGATGAGAACCAATCTACCTCAAGATCCAGCTACACTGTTCTTGAGCATACCCTCAAATGATACTTTATTCTACCACAGAGACACTGAATCATGTTCAATGATAGTCTATTCATAATAGCCAGAAATTGGAAACAGCCCAGATGTCCCTCAACAGAGGAACGAATAAAGAAATATGTTGCACTATTTAATTATAATGACTAATGGAATATTATATAGCCATAAAGGATGGAAATCATGAAATTTGTAGGTAAATGGGTAGAACAATTAAAAAATCATCCTGAGTATAGTATGTCAGACCTACAAAGATAAATATAAAATATATTCACTTATGTGTGGATATTTCCTGTTAAGTCAATGATAACAAGACCACAATCCATAAAATACTGAAATTCAGTAAGAGACTAGAGGAGACAGACATCTCACTAGGAAAGGAAAACAGAATATGTAATTATGGATGGATGAGGACAGCTGAAATGGGAGATTAAGAAGGAGGCTGAGGGGTGAGGGAAAGGAGGAAGGGAATACAGAGAGAGACAACTAAAAGTATGAGCAATATTTGAGGGGCAATATGAATCTAATACAGTAGAAGTTTCCTAAAACATACTAACATATAAAGGTGATCTAAATGAAATTGCCAAATATTGGGGAAAACAGAATCTCAAATGGACGTTTCATGTCACCAAATGAACCTTACAGTACTGGGATTGGGTTATATCTAATTGAGTTGGCCAAAGGTGTCTCATGGATTCCCCAAACAACCCAGGCTGTTGATAAGACTATAAATTTCTTCCCAGTCAGCAAGGCTCCATTGCTAAAGACAATACCTATACAATTTTTTGAACATGGAGAAGTTAAGCTGCAGCCTACATAGAGCCTTCATCCCTATTTTCTGGTGTCTTTGGTTCAGGAAGATACTTTACCTGCCACCAAAAAGGAAATGTAAACAAGCTACCCGTAGCACCTTTGATTTTCAGTGGTGTCCTGCCTATAAGATATAGGGCAATGGTGGTACAATGTTTGTAGAAATAAACAGCTAGTACCTGATTTGACTTAAGGCCCACCTCAGGAGATGGAACCCATATTTGACACTGCTTGTGTAACCAAGAAACTGAGTCTAGACACCCCAGATTCTTATGGTAAAATCAAACATACTGTTTGTAAAAATAAAATAAGTAAAATAACAATACGAGTGTCTTCCTCATCCATCATCAGAGAAGCTCCCTCCTGCAGCAGATGGGAACCAACACAGAGACCCACAGACAGACATTATACAGAGAATGAGAAACCATGGAATGCTTAGCCATAAAAAAGAAGTATCTATCAAATCCTTCCCCTCAGGGCTTAGGGAACTCCATGAAATAGAAGGCAGAATAATGGAGCCAGAGGGGATAGAGGACACCAAGAAATAAGACCCTATAAGTCAACATGATTAAAACTCATATGAACTCACAGAAACAGGTGGTATGCCCGGGGCCTAC
The DNA here is from genome assembly GCF_008632895.1 of Mastomys coucha. Lineage (NCBI taxonomy): Eukaryota > Metazoa > Chordata > Mammalia > Rodentia > Muridae > Mastomys > Mastomys coucha. The sequence continues at coordinate 720,837 of NW_022196909.1, read as the reverse complement.
CTGGGTCTGCACCAGGCCCTCTACTTATATATTATGGCTTCCAATTTAGTGTTTTGATGAGAATCCTGAATGTTTAAATATCTGATTCTTTTGCCTTCTTTTGGGCTCTTTTTCTTCTGTTTGTTTTGTCAAATTTTGACCCCTTAGTTTTTATTTTTATATTTTATTTATTTTTATTTTAATATTTTATTTTATTAGTATCCCCTAGAAGCATGTTTGCTTTCTAATGAAAGACAGAAAGAGAGTGGATCTGGCTGGGAAGGGATGTGGCGAAGAACTGGGAGAAGTAGGGGGAGGGGAAATTGTAATTCTAATATATGAGAAAAAAAATCTATTTTAAATGTAAGGGGAAAGAATAAAATAAGACAAACTGCAAAAAGACTGCCTGATACATACTATGCCTTCCACAGAGTAATAACCCCATGAACCACAACTATTGCTTTGACTAGGGCTAAAAATTGTTACCAACTCTTAGTGAGAGCATACCCATTTTTGTAAATATGCCACAATGCTCTGAGCATCAATTCACTGGTTCTTGAGACCATTTCTGAATCAATAATCTGTACATATAGAACAAACACGAGTATGCTATACTTTGTAAAAGAGTCATTCTTCAGGATATTTCCTATAAAAATTGGCACACCAGATCATTTATAGAAATAAGTTTCAAGATATATGATAATCATTCAGATAAACGTTTGCTACAGTGGCATAAACATGTGCCATAGGGCAATGTAATTCTTCAAGTTCTCTTACCTAAAAATGGTAACAAGTAAACCAACAGAGAAAGGCAAATTCTACAGGGAGCTAACAATGAGATTAGTGTACTGAGCCCCATCATTCTATAGGGGATTTCTTTTTCTTTTTTGACTGTGTTTTTCTTTTTTAGCACTGTGTAATCACAAGCATAGATTTGGTAAACTACATTGAATTTGTGCTTTTTTTTTTTTTTCACCTGTAGTGTTTTTCTAAAAATAGAAGCTTGGAAAATACTACATCAAAATATTGAGAACTCCAGGTATTGGAATACCTCAAAAGATATCTTTCTGATATTTACTTCCTGTCCCCAAGCCTTCTCCTTCATCTGAAATGAGACAGAAGAAGCCAAAGTTTCTCTACTCAAATATCAGTCATAGAAAGCAGAACTCCAACTGCTAAAGCCAAGGCACAAAACCTGACCTCCTTTTAACACCTACAGTAACAGTGGTCCTTCCTAAGGAGGAGGAAGAGATGCTAAACAGAGGTGCCCAGAGGACTCACAGCTGACAAGTCCCATCAATGGTTATCACCAGGAGGTCAGACTCAAGTTTTCAATGACCGTTCTTCATCAAACTCAAGCATAAAAGCAGACAGCTTTTCCTGTGCCTTTTGGTCTTCAATCCCCGGTCACATAAAACTTTTCTGGTTTAAAAAAAAAATGTGCTGTGCTTTTGTCTTTTAAAACTCCTTTTATTTAGAAGCGTCTCTGATGCCTTTATGAGGGAGAGTTACCACACCAACCAATCTGACCTTGTCAAGATAAGGTCATGGCGGGTGGGATTGCTCCATAGAAATCAAATCTACGGTTCTGAGCATACTACTCAACACTTGTCTGAAGCACATAAGATTCTGGATTCAATTCCTTTCACCACAAGCAATCAAACATTATCGCTTCTTCCAGGGGCTGAATTCTTCAACATTACAGTGACACTTGTCCTTATCATTTCTTTTAGAATAACTGAATGCCCAAGTTGGAATGAAATGGTGATAATTCTGAGTGAACATCAGTGATCGTTGGAGTTGTGACAATTACAGATACTTATTCACCCCTATAACCAATGAAGTTGGACCATCTAATACCCATTTTACCCATGAAGCAGCTGTAAAAACGAACACAATCCCAAACAAGATTCCTGTTGAGTGAGATAGATTCTTCCCCTCACATAAGCAAGATGGCCCTGTAACTGACGTCCAAGATTTAAAATCAGAGTCCAGTTGGCGGTCTCCTACCTACTTGACACCTGTAACCTCTCTAAGATTTTCGCTGACTCAGTCACACATTCTAAGAATTCTCTTCAGTGGCTTCATGACTAGACTGTTAAATTTTTTGAGGGAAGGGGTAGAAATTCTGACAGAGATGCCAAAGAATAGACCTCCACAATCGGTGGCTTTTCTGGTGGAGGTGTAGGAGAGGAAGGATTCAGTTCTATTTCAAAGGGCAGGCCACTAAGAATTTGACTATGCTCCAGTAAATATGTGAGTTTATAGATAACACAAAGTAAACTTCTTCAATTTTAAATTATTTTCCATCCTTTTATTTTTCTTTATGTATTTCACTTCCTTTGGGGGAGGAGGTCTCAAAGAGGGGGAGGACATGAAAGGACTGGGAAGGGATTGTGATGGGGTGCATGATGTAAAACTCCCACAGAATCAACAAAAAACTTTTAAAAAATGATTTTAGCTATCAGCACCTGAGAGACGTCTCGTTTCAGAGGTTAACAGTACTTACCACTTACTGCTCTGCTCCTACAAAACACCTGGGCTGGGTTCTTATTACCAAAATCAGGCAGTTTCCACTTGTAGTTCCTGTTCCATGGGATCTGATGCCCTCTTCTGGCCTCTATTAGGTACTGTATGCAAGGTCTACAAACCAGCAAGCTGACAGACACAACCTACACAAGAAACAAATGTTTAAAGATTTTAGCTATAAAGTGGCACTAATTGTTTTAATGAACAAATAACTTATGACCTAAAGTCCCCTTTAACAGTATACATTATAGTTATTTAGCAAATTGGCAATAATAAAATGGTAGGTTAAATAGTAGTTTCTGAATGGAGTTCTAGTTTATGCTCTAGCGATTTTCTTAAGTCTTTAAGATTAATGGGAAGAGACAAAAGTGAATGCGGCATGTATTTACCATATTGGGAAGGTGAAAATAAAAGTTACTGAAAAGAAACAGTTATCTCTTAGAATTTATTTGCAGAAGGTTTATAGGTAGAAGAAAATCTCTGCTGCTAGTGTATTGATCTTGGAATCTTCAAGCACAAGAATCCAGGTAGAGAGGGAAGAAAGGGTATATATGGGAGGAAGAGAGCCAAAATTGTTTAAATTGATTCTTGGTTACTCATTAATACCATAACATATTGCAGAGTATTGCAGTTTTTCTTATGAGTTCACACACACACACACACACACACACACACACACACACACCTCTAGTCCT
>NW_022196909.1:713861-717529 GCF_008632895.1 Mastomys coucha | reverse complement strand
AAAAAAAAAAAAAAAAAGGTGGGGAGCATGTGTAAGATTGTATCCAGTGCATTTATGATTTATTCTCATCAAAGGAGCTTGTCGTGAGTCCAGCTGAGCGCTGTGAGAGACAGCGCCCAGCAGGTGAGCGCCGTGAGAGACAGCGCCCAGCAGGTGCTGACAGTAGCTTGGACTCTTCTCCAGGGCAAGGTCCCCAGTTGGTTCCAGAAAGAACCCTCATTGCTCTTTTGTTTCTGCCTCCAGGACAGCTCCTTCTGCAGCACCCCATGGTGGAACTACCATCCTGCCATGAGCCATCTGGAATGGCAAGGCCAGCCCATTCCCAGTGGAAGTTGTTAGCTCTGTGTTGCAGTTGGACCCTGGGGCTTCTGGGGACTTGAATTTTTCACAGGTCTTCCTGCCCTGCTATGAAGCTGATTGTTCTCTTCTCAAGCTACTGTCAACTGCCACCGGATCTCTAAATTACAGGACAAATCTCGAAAGCAGACAGAGCTTCCCGTGGGAGTTGCAAGCTGCTCTCTGAGACTTTCATAACTAAGACTTGGTGGCCAAATTTGAGAGAAAATCAATCCCATCTTGTTTTATTATCATCACTTTTGGAAATGACTTAAAATCTGAAAAATATAGAAAAAGTTATAATCTTAAAAGATAAATAGTTTTTTAATTTATTTATTGATTGATTTTAAACTCCAGATTTTATTCCCCTCCTGGTCCACCCTCTGACAGTTCCACATCCTATACCTCCTCCTTGTCCCCCTGTCTCCACGAGGATATCCCCACCCCCACCCCACCAGACCTCTAAATGCCCTGGGGACTCCAGTCTCTTGAGGGTTAGGTGCATCCTCTCTGACAAAACCCAGATGCAGCAGTCCTCTGCTGTATATATGTTGGGGGCCTCATATCAGCTGGTGTAGACTGTCTGGATGGTGGTCCAGTGTCTGAGAGATCTCTGGGGTCCAGGTTGAGACTACTGGTCTTCCTATGGGGTTGCCCTCCTCCTCAGCTTCTTCCAGCTTTCTCTTAATTCAGCCACAGGAGTCAGCAGCTTCTGTAAATTGGTTGAGTGTAAATATCTGCATCTGACTCTGTCAGCTTCTTGTTGGGTCTTTCAGAGGACAGTCAGGATAGGCCCCCTTTTGTGAGCATTCCACAGCCTCTGTAATAGTGTCAGGTTTTGAGGCCTCCCGTTAAGCTAGATTCCACTCTGGGCCTGGTAATGGACTTTCTTTCCCTCAATTTCCTCTCCTTTTTCTTTCTTTTTTTTAAAATTTATATTATACATTTTATTATACAAAGCCAGCAGGGTCAAGCCTAGACACACATGCCTGTAATCCTAGAAGGTGGGAAATGGAGACTAGGAGATCAGGAATTCAAGGCCAGCCTTAACTACATAGTGAGATTGAAGACAGTGAAAAAAATTAACCAAGCAACCAAACATATCCAAAAACAAAGAAAGAGATTAGAAATGACAGTTAGTTGTCTTGTAGATTCTCACTTTCTTTTAAAACTTTTATATTTGAGAATCTTTTACATGCATACAATAAAATATAATCTCAGGTAGTCCTCCCTCCTCCTAAGCTCCCTGGATTCTAATGCTCGATTTCCCAGTTTCATGCTGGTTTGGTTTTTGTTTGTTTGTTTCTTTTTATTAGTTGAAATTTTTTTAAGTTTTATTGTATTCTATGAGAAAAGTTACATGATTTCAATTTATTTGAATTTGTTAACATTTAAAAACATATTTTAAGTAAATAGAATTAAATCACATCCTTGTTTCTCTTTTGTACCCCAACTCCTCCCAGAGACCCCCCTTCAATGCCTACAATATCTTTGTCATATTCTTTACAATTTATAAAATATTAAAACAATAAAAATTAGTATTATAAAAATTGTTTGATATAAAATAACAATCAATTTAACAGTCTTATGTAGATGCTTGTCTATAGCAATACTGAAAATACATACATTTTTCTCAATATAAATTTTAAATAACTCCAAATGTATTAACTGTATATTTCAAAATAATACATACCTACTAATATTTTCTTAAATGAACATAAATATATAAAGTGGTTTTGTTTGTTTGTTTGTTTGTTTAGTATTTAGTAGAGCTTAAAATCTTGGCTCTTACTGTGGTAACTTGATATAAGAGTTACAAACGTCAAGCAAAGCATTCAGTCTCACTCTTTGTGTTTCTCTTACAATCCTCCTCCCAATTTAATTGTCTACATTTCTTTTGGGTATATAAATACTTTTAAAATATGTAAGCTGTTCTGAAAACCATAGTATAGTGTAAAAACATGAAAGAAAAAATACTACAAATAGAGAGGCTGAGATAGGAGAAACAAGATCTCAAGACCCTTATGTTGTACACAGCAAGACACTGTCATGAACAAACAAGCTGAAAATGGATATGAATTGTATAATATTGGACTTATTTCTCCAATTACCAAATTAGAGAGACCATTGGATGACAGTCAATAAATTTCTAATTCCTCATATTTTTGGATTTCTATTCTTAGGATATGTTGGTAATATTAATTTTCCTGTTGTTTTTGTTGTAAGAGGTAGAATTAGGTTTGTGTGGATTTGTTGAAAGATTACTTTCTTGCTTCTTCTAGGGTGTAGTTTTGTTCCTCATGTTGGTGTTTTCCATCTATTATCCTCTGTAGGGCTGGATTTGTAGAAAGATGTTGTGTAAATTTTGTTTTGTCATGGAATATCTTGTTTTCTCCATCTATGGTAATTGAGAGTTTTGCTGGGTATAGTAGCCTGGGATTTGTGTTCTCTTGTAGGGTCTGTATGACATCTGCCCAGGATCTTCTAGCTTTCATAGTCCCTGGTGAGAAGTCTGGTGTAATTCTGATAGGCCTGCCTTTTATGTTACTTGACCTTTTTCCTTTACTGCTTTTAAAATTCTTTCTTTGTTTAGTGCATTTGGTGTTTTTATTATTATGTAATGGGAGAAATTTCTTTTCTGGTCCAGTCTATTTGGAGTTCTGTAGGCTTCTTGTATGTTCATGGGCATCTCTTTTTTAGGTTAGGGAAGTTTTCTTCTATAATTTTGTTGAAGATGTTTACTGGCCCATTATCTGGGGGTTTTCACTCTCTTCTATACCTATTATCCTTAGGTTTGGTCTTCTCATTGCATCCTGGATTTCCTGGATGTTTGGGTTAGGAGCTTTTTGCTTTTTGCATTTTCTTTGACTGTTGTGTCAATGTGTCCTATGGTGTCTTCTACCCCTGACATTCTCTCTTCTATCTCTTGTATTCTGTTGGAGATGCTTGCATTTACGACTCCTGATTTCTTTCCTAGTTTTTCTATCTCCAGGGTTGTTTCTCTTTCTGTTTTCTTTATTGTTCCTATTTCCATTTTTAGATTCCGGATGATTTTGCTCATTTCCTTCACCTGTTTGATTGTGTTTTCCTGATCGGATGCAAGGAATTATTTCAATCTTTTTGTATCTGTTGAGGCCTGATTTGTCAATTTTGGAGAAGGTACCAAGAGGTGCTGAGAAGAAGGTATATCGTATTGTTTTAGGATAAAAAGTTTTATAGATATCTGTTAAATCCATCTGTTTCATAGCTTCTTTTAATGTCACCATGTCTTTGTTTAGTTTCTGTTTCCATGATCTGTCCATTACAGAGAGTGGGGTATTGAAATCTCCCAC
>NW_022196909.1:695546-712632 GCF_008632895.1 Mastomys coucha | reverse complement strand
TTGTTTCCTCTTTAAGGGCTTGTACCTCTTTACCTGTGTTTTCCTGTATTTCTTTAAGGGAGTTATTTTTGTCCTTCTTAAATTCCTCTATCACCATTGTGAGATATGATTTTAGATCCAAATCTTGCTTTTCTGTTGTGTTGGGGTATCCAGGACTTGCTGTGGTGGGAGTACTAGGTTCTGATGAAGCCAAGTAGTCTTGGTTTCAGTTGGTAAGATTCTTGCATTTCCCTTTTGCCATCTGTTGATCTCTGGTGTTAGATGTTCTTGCTGTCTCTGGCTGGAGCTTGTTCCTCCTGCGGGTCTGTAAGCCTGTGTTAGCCCTTCTAGGAGATCAGCTCCCCTCTGGTAAAGCCCGGGGGCAGATGGCTGTGGATCAGTCATCCCTCCTGAGTCCTGGCGTCAGAGCACACCCTGGAGACAGGCTCTCTATTTGAGGGAAAGGCACAGAGAGGGCTGTGGATCTCTTGTCCCTCCTAGGTGTAGAAAGGATACTGACCCGGCTGACCTGCCACTTGTGAGAACTGTGCCTCCTGGCTGGTTCCCCCTTAGAAAGTTACCAGAGAGAAAATGGCGGATCTCACCTGAACCCCTGTGTTAGAGCACTCCCTGGAGGCAAGCTCTCCATTTGCAGGGAAGGGGCAGAGAGGGCTGTGGATCTACCAGCTTCACTCCTAGGAATAAAGGGAGGTAGAGAGGATCCTGTCCCAGCTGCCCTGCCACTTGTGAGGCCAGTGCCTCCTGGCTGGTTCCCCCTTAGAAAGTCACCAGAGAGGAAATGGATCAGTCCCTGGATCAGAGCACTCCCTGGAGGCAAGCTCTCCATTTGCAGGGAAGGGGCTAAGTTTAGACACTTTCAATACCTCATCTTCTCCTCACTGCTAGAACATGAGGTCCCTTCTGTCTTCTGTCATGCTTGGCTCTTTGACTAGTGAATTATAAATGTTCCTATGTAGTATTGTAAAGAAGTAAACTTATGATTTTACTGTATTAAAAATGCAGAAGTGAGGGTCATGTTTTCCTTCTACCTAGGTATTACTTCAGGACACAGATCCATTTGAAATTCTGAGCCCATGTCCTTTCTATAGCACTAACAAATGGTCATATTCCTTTCCAGTCTTGAACAAAACAGCTTACACAAAGAATACTTCCTTCTTTTTCTCTTTTTTAAGATTATTTTGTTTTTTAGGTCTATTAATATTTTTTTCATTCTGTATTCATGCTTGTGTGCCACATGTTTGTCTTATACTTGCCAGGGTCAAAAGAGAGTGTCAGATCCCCTGAAACTAGAGAAAAGCATGGCCATTCGAAGATGATTGCTGGGAATGTATGTTCTTTACAATAGCAATAAATGCTCTTAACTACTGAGCCATGCCTCCAGCCCTAAACAATTCTGTCACCATTTCTCCCATTCCTCCAGGACCTATATGCTTTCCTCCAGATTAGTCACCTGATGCTCATCACAGCACACTCCCATCTTCCTCTTCCCCTTCTGGGTTTCTCTTTCTGCCCTCCCTCCCTCCCCTTTCTTCCATTTTCATCCCTCCCTTTCCTAGTTTTAATATTAAAATCAAGCATGCTGTGCACCAGCAAGCCAGTAGTGATTGCTCTTGTTAAGGAAAACCTAATTCAGTGATATTTGTTAAAGTGTGTCAAGGAATCCCATGAAGAAAAAGAATGGAAACTAATGCAATACTGTCTTGAAGTTAAGAGAGTTCATGCTGAACTCCATACACAGGATGGCCAAGTGGGAATTCACAGCTGAAGAATACACTGATAAAAAGCCATTATCAGGAGAAAAGTTGGTATTGATTAAACTTTTATAAAATTATTCTAGTCAAAGGTCAGCTGTGGCACATAGATATCTCTTGTGAGACTCAGAGAAAAGCAGAACCCAAGGAGTAAGGGGTTCTTTCTAAAGGAAAATTTCTTTCTTAAGCTGAATTTTATAAGACAGTATACAGACCTCTAAAAGGTTTCAGAAGTCTGATGAAACTTTGGCCTAGCAGGGAGTCTTTGTCTCCAAATCATCTTTCCTGTTTTCTTGACTCTACAAGCCTCTCTGTCTTGACACCACCACTGCATCCACACACCACTGAAGTACATATTGATGAGCTGTGTGCCTGATCTGCTAAGTCTCAGTGTAATCTCTTAAAGGTTGGATCCATGCCTGATTCCATGAATAGTACCAACACCTACCAAAAAATATTGTTTCAAAGCTTCTTGACAGAATAGGCTGAATTTTCTCTCTCCTTTAACAGCCATCCATTGACTCTTTCCTGATAACAAGACTGAACCGAGGTTCTCTTCCATAAATGATATATTCTCAGACTCTTAGAGACATATGTCATGAAATTTAAGCATTCATTTATTTTGTACATGTAATGGATAATTATGTGACTGATAGGCTTCTAAATGGCAAATGTAATTGTAGATGCCACAGAGAGGGGCAGAAAATGAAGTGTGAAGCCTGTCATGGGGAAGATCATAATTCAGATAGCGTACATGGATCTGTGCTCTTCAATTCTAATTTCTGTCCCCAGTCATCCAGCTCATTAAAAATAGTCTAAATTTAATGACGTGCCCATATGTTCATACAGAAATAAAGTAAGGCAGATTGAGAAATACCATTCCTCTGCAAGCTTATTTCATCCTTGCTCTGCCTATTGTTAAGTAAACACATTTTAAACCTTTTATTAATTTTGAGCTCCATGCAAATAAAAATAAATATGATTTTATTTTTTCATTTCCCACATTTTACATAAATAAAAATATAGCTATGTTACTAGGCATCTTCATTTTTCTTAAACATAACAAATATTTTTCTAAATTAGCACATAGGGAGCTTCATTATGTTTCATAACTGAAGAGTACTCTACTATCAGAGCATTCCATAGCTTATTGAATTAAGATCCCAATTATATACTGTTGCTCCACTCCAATTTCAGATGGTATATATGTTACATTGCAGACTTTGCTGAGCCAGAGCCTACAGTCTCTTAGTCATTAAGTCTAGGGCTACACTAACTCTAAAACCATCACCTCACCATGTTGGCATCATGAATATATCAGTGTTGTAAAAGTAAAATGCTAGTCTTTTTCATTTCTCCTCTATAGTGCGTTTATGTGATTTATTTTCATAGAAAGGGGAAACTTCGCATTTATCATTGTGAAAGTTCATTTTGTTTGTTTCAATTCATCATTCCCACGTTCTCACATGACTTCTTGAATCTTGACTCTATTAATCATATTAGCTACTCTTCACAGTTGGGGAGCATTCACAAACTTGATAAGTGTGCTTTCTATTTTTATCCAAATCATTCATCTTTTTGGTCTATGTAAGTAAATATCTTTCTTGAAGATTGAAATTTTCTTACTCTTTCTTGAAATTTATTTTTCTTTATGTAATCATAACCTCATCCCCTCAACATTCCCTGACTCTATTAGTACTACTTTCCACCACACCTGTACTCCCTCCTCTATATGATTTCTCCACTTTCTTTAGTCTTTCCTCTCCCTTTTATATCACATTAAATAGAGTCCACTCGATTATGTTAATATCTGGGGTTTTTTTTCTTCCTTTCATAGATAAATTTCTCAAATGCTTTGTCTGTGGTCAGGGTGTCTACTTTCTTTCCTACACTTCTGGCTACCACATGATCACCAGGTACCTCTAACTCATGAACATTCCCACAGGTCCTACAGATGTTGATACTTAGTGATTTGGCAACATAAATGATGCAAGTGACTACCTGAAAACAGCCAATTGTTTCTGGATAGGAGCTTTCTGCTCTCTAGCTTCTGGTCTAAATTCACCATGCTTCTAGTTGTTGTGTCTTCACCCAGGTACACCAATAAATGATCCGAATGTGTGATATTCAGGGAATAAAATTTGACCACAAATCTTCAGAAGCCCATAGTCCACCTATATATATGTATGTGTATGTATGTATGTATGTATGTATATATATATATATATATATATACATGTGTATGTATGTATGTAAATATGATTGACCATTACAATATTGCAAATTTATTTTATGTTGATGTAGATTGTAGATCAAATTACAAATTTCATTCTTCCCTGTGACACTAGGCACTTAACTCACTTAGTTTTCCTCACTGATCTCTGTATAGGGAGTGTGAATTTAGGGTCCCCCAGTTAAGTCATATTGTGAAGAAATGTTCTTGTTAGGCTTTGGAAGTAGTAGATTTAAATGTGCTTCCATACTGTCATCGACATTGGACAAGAAAAGTAAGAAGGTTGTACAAAATATATATAAAGAAGATTCTTCCAAGGATGGTTAAAATTGAGCTACACAGGGTCACCCCTGTTGCTGTCCAGCAGCAACGTTAAAAGGGATAGGGTACCTGGAATATGGAGTTAGAAAGAAACAGGAGGAGATAAAAAGAGATAGGGTGGCCAAAATTATACCTACCCACGAGGAAGGTACCTTAAAACATTAGACAGGAGCCTTTATCACTCAGTCATCTTGAACCTTTTAATGCTAATGCTTTGTTCCCCCAACAGGTAGAATACGTGAGGCAAAACCACTCCCCCAAGTATGTCAGTAATGAAGACCCAATCAACATTTCTTAGTCTCTATAGCAGGTGGGATTTCCAATGTGACTGGAGCCAGTAATGAGGCATGGCAAATAGCAGGAGGTGGGCAGAGAGGTGTGGTTAAGAGAGGCAGGCTTCAAACCAGGAGGGTAACAACCCCAGTGAGTGCCACAGGGTTTGAAAAACTCCAATCCCATGTCTCAATCTATAGATTACCCCCAAGTTGCAGTGGTTAAAAGCCAGCATAGGTTACAGAGCTAGTTTCCTGGAGCATTACTATAAACCACATTGTATGAGCACAAGAGCAACATAATGTAGGAGTACTGTAGGACATTGTTCCTGGGGAGACATGAGCAAACATCTTCTCAACACATACAGGTAATCAGCAACAGAGCAAAGTAATAATACTACCAAAATCAGTGCGTTTGCTGGAGTGGTTTACAGAAGCATGGACGATTGATTCAAAGTCAGCTTCATCATTAAAAACCTACCTGAGAATAGGTGACTGTTCATAAAAGCTGGAACCCTGGAGCTTTCTGGTAGTTTGACAGATAGCAGAATTCTTCTATAGGCTGAGCTTGTCTAAGTCAGCTCTTTCCCGCTTACATAGCCTTAGTAGGGAGAGGCCTGGAGCGTCTGGTCAATTTCAGGACTTCCTGTGACTTATGAGTAGTTTTCTTCCTAAATCTTAAGAAATTTCTATTTAGAGTTTCCTGAATCTTAACAAGCTTCCCTCCTAGGTGGAATGTTTCAACCAGGAGGAAGCTCTTATATAACATGAGAGAAGAGCCTAGATCTTGAAGAAGTAATCCTAAGCTTTTACATTGATTGAGAGAGAAATGATTCTGAACATGAATAAATACCCTTGGAGATATGCACTTCTTTAAAATATTGATTTCTCAATCCTTAATTTCAGACAAATATTGGCAGATTCTTAATGCTGAAAGGCACACATGAAGATTAAACACTGAACCTAACAACTGCTTTGGGCTAAAAGAAAGAAATTCAGACTCTATTACAAACATGAAATCAAAGAACTAAGTAAATCTGTAGTGCCACTCCCACTCATCTACTCCAGTAAAATCCGTGTGTCAGGCCTGAAAGCTTGTTCATGGATCAGAGGTGTACAGCTTCAGGGAAGGTAGCTAGCCTCCTGGAATTCATTCATTGGCATCTCCTAACTCAGATGTGTTCCAGATTTGTCTCTGCAAAGTCTATGGAGTTTTGCATACTTTCTTTATTCAGGTATATAGGTGCCCTAAGAAATGATTTGTAAATAACTAAAACTAAGGTTAAGCATTGTTTCCTGGCCAGGACAGTGTTCCAACCTATCCTAATTGATGCCAAGCTGTTGTTAGCTTAGAATTTTTATAAGGAAGCTGCTTTATCAGATAGGGTGTCTCCAGAGTTAGCAATAGAAGATCAAACATTAATGTTTACTATAAACAAAGTTAAGTTAGAATTCTCGGAGCAGTCACACACACACTGCAGAATTGCCTTACATACTAGAGAGAAGTTGAAGAGCTTCTGTCACTATGTTTATGTTACAGCCAAGGGCATTCTCAGGAGCTGCTAGAATGGTACCTCCTGGTGCTTCCCTCTGACAGACACAGAGAATTAGCCTGGGGCTGCCAAGATAGCCCAGTGGGAAAGAGCACCTGGATGTTTGATCTTACTGACTTTGATGTGGCTGTCTCCTGCTTGCGTGATTTCTGTCTTTGCCCTGACCATTTGCCTAAGTTCCTTTCGTTTTCTGTATACTATATAAGCTTGATTTTTACTTTGTGCAAATACACTCAGATTCCACACTTACTTGTGTTGTCTCTGTTTGTCAATCCCACCAAATTTTTTGCCCACTTGGCCAGAACTCCACTCATCCCGCAGATCAAGGGATCCCCACAGCCATCCAGTCTGTGGCACTGTAGTGTTTCTACCTACCCAGCTTTTGTGGATCCTCTAAGATCTACTACTCAGTATGTGAACTTTGAAGAAAAAATACAGCTCTTCAAAAAATAGTTTTTGCATAATGATGACTTGAAAAAGATATACTAAATTGATGTATTTGATTTTTTTAAAATTTGTTTTTATACTAAATGTAACATTCAACTTAGCTAGGATACAATGGAGAAATCTGCATTGTGATAGAAACCCTGCAAATAATTAAAGCACTCACCCTTGCTTTTGTTTGGACAGAATAGTAGAGGTGGAGGGATAAAACTCTGTGTAAGTCTGTTCTTAACCACAGACACACAATACCTTTCTGGAGGCTTCCAATGATTTATTGATTCCTAAGTTAGAACAATGCCATCACATAATTTATACTTGAAATAAATAGAAGGTAAACAAGGAGCTTTTAATTCTCCATTGTATAAAAACAGAAAAAAATTATAAATCAAGAATAGAAAATTCATGTTAGGGAACAAAAGAAGGGAGGAGAGTTAATACAGAACATAGCTAGAAGACAAAATACTCTTGTAGAATTTCATTATTGTCAGGACTGTGGTATTTAATGGTAGTTGAGAAGTGAAATAGCAAGATGGATTGGGTTTCTTGTTTATTGGATATTTTACTTATGTATATTTCAAATGTTACCTCCATTCCCAATTCCCCCCACCCCAGAAACCTCTTATCCCATCACCCCTCCTCCTGCTTTTATGATTGTGTACCCGCACCAATCCACCCACTCCTGCCTCCCTGCCCTTGTATTTCACTACACAGGTGCATCAAGCTTTCACAGGACCAAGGACCTCTTCTCCCACTGATGCCCAACAATGTCATCCTCTGCTACATAGGCAGCTGGAGCTGTGGGTCCCTCCATGTGTACTGTTTGGTTGGTGGTTTAGATTCTGGGAGCTCTGGTTAATTGATATTGTTGTTTTTCCTATGTGGTTGAAAACCCCTTCAGCTCCTACAATCTTTTTTCTAACTCCTCCATTAGGAACCCTATGATAAGTTCAATGGTTGACTGTGAGCATCCACCTCTGTATATGTCAGGCACTGGCACAGCCTCTCAGGAGACAGCTGTATCAGGCTACTGTCAGCATGTACTTTTTGGCATCCACAATAGTGTCTGCATTTGGTGACTGTATATGGGACGCATCCCCAGGTAAGACAGTCTCTGGATGACCTTTCCTTCAGCCTCTGCTCCATACTCTGTCTCTGTATTTGCTCCCATGAGAATTTTTTTACCCCCTTTAAGAAGGACTGAAGGACCCACATTTTGGTCTTTCTTCTTCTTGAGCTTCATGTGGTCTGTGAATTGTATCTTGGGTATTCCGAGCTTCTAAGCTAATATACACTTATCAGTGAGTGCATACCATGTATGTTCTTTTGTGATTGGGTTACCTCACTCAGGATATTTTCTAGTTCCATCCATTTGCCTAAGAACTTCATGAATTAATTGTCTTTAATAGCTGAGTAGTATTCCATTGTGTAAATGTACCACATTTTCTGTATCCATTCCTTTGTTGAAGGACATCTGGGTACTTTCCAGGTTCTGCCTACTATAAATAAAGTTACTGTGAACATAGTGGAACATGTGTCCTTGTTATATGTTGAAGCATCTTTTGGATATATGCAAAGGAGTGGTATAGCTGTGTCCTCAGGTAGTACTGTGTCTAATTTTCTGAGGATCTGCCAGACTGATTTCCAGAGTGGTTGAACCAGATTACAATCGCACATAAAATGGAGAATTCCTCTTTCTCCACATCCTCACCAGCATCTGCTGTCACCTGAGTTTCTGATCTTAGCCATTCTGACTGGTGTGAGGTAGAATCTCAGGGTTGTTTTGATTTGCATCTCCCTGATGACTAAGGATGTTGAACATTTCTTTAGGTGCTTCTCAACCATTCCAATTTCCTCAGTTGAGAATTCTTTGTTTAGCTCTGTATCCCAATTTGTTGTTGTTGTTGTTGTTGTTGTTTTTTGTTTTGGTTTTTCAAGAGAGGGTTTCTCTGTATAGCCCTTGCTGTCCTGGAACTCACTCTGTAGACCAAGTTGGCCTCGATCTCAGAAATCTGCCTGCCTCTGCCTCTCAAGTGCTGGAATTAAAGGTGTGCATCCCCACTCCCTTGTTTCTGTACCCCATTTTAAATAGGGTTATTTGATTGTCTGGAATCTAATTTCTTGAGTTCATTGTATATATTGGATATTAACCCTCTATCATATGTAGGATTAGTAAAGATCTTTTATCAATCTGTGGGTTGCAATCTTGTCCTATTGACAGTGTCCTTTGCCTTACAGAAGCTTTGCAATTTTATGAGGTCCCATTCATCAATTCTTTATCCTAGAGCCTAAGCCATTGGTGTTCTGTTCAGGAAGTTTTCACCTGTCACCATTTCTCAGAGTCTCTTCCCCACTTTCTCTTCCATTAGTTTCAGTGTGTCTGGTTTTATATGGAGGTCCTTGATCCACGTGCACTAGAGCTTTGTACAAGGAGAAAGGAATGAGTGGATTTGCATCCTTCTACATGTTAACCGCCAGTTGAGCCAGCACCATTTGTTGAAAGTGCTGTCTTTTTTCCACTGGATGGTTTTAGCTCCTTTGTCAACAATCAAGTGACCATAGGTGTGTGGGTTCATTTCTGGGCTTTCAATTTTACTCCATTGATCCACCTGTCACTGTACCAATACCATTCAGTTTTTATCACAATAACTTTATAGTACAGTGATTGTGATTGATTCCACCAGAGCTTCTTTTATTGTTGAGAATAGTTTTTGATATCCTAGGTTTTTTGGTTTTCCAAATGAATTTGCAAATTGCTCTTTCTAAGTCTGTGAAGAATTGAGTTGGAATTTTGATGGGGATTGCATTGAATCTGTAGATTGTTTTTGGTAAGGTGGCCATTTTTACTATATTAATCCTGCCAATCCATGAGCATGGGAGATTTTTCCATCTTCTGAGATCTTCAATTTCCTTCTTCAGAGACTTGAAGTTCTTATCATACAGATCTTTTGCTTGCATAGTTAGAGTCACATCAAAGTATTTTGTGTTATTTTTGGTTATTGTGAAGGGTGTTGTTTCCCTAATTTCTTTCTCTGCCTGTTTATCCTTTGTGTAGAGGAAGGCCACTGATTTGTTGGAGTTAATTTTATATCCAGCTGAAGTATCCTACTTTGCTGAAGTTGTTTATCAGGTTTAGGAGTTTGCTGGTGGAATTTTTGGGTTCACTTAAATATACTATCATATCATCTGCAAGTAGTGATAATTTGACTTCTTCCTTTCCAATTTGTATCTCTTTGATTTCTTTTTGTTGTCTAATAGCTCTGGCTAGGACTTCAAGTACAATATTGAATAGGTAGGAAGAGAGTAGGCAGCCTCATCTAGTCCAGGATTTCAGTAGGATTGTGTCAAGCCTCTCCATTTAGTTTGATGTTGGCTACTGGTTTGTTGTATATTGCTTTTACTATGTTCCTTCTGTTTCTATTGTGTGGAATAGTTTGAAGAGTATTGGTCTTAGGTCTTCTTTGAAGGTCTGATAGACTTCTGCACTAAAACCATCTGATCCATCTGATCCTGGGTTTTTTGGTTTTTTTCGTTGTTGTTGTTTTTTTTTTTTTTTTGATTGGGAGACATTTAATGACTGCTTCTATTTCTTTAGGCATTATGGGGCTGTTTAGATGATTTATCTGATCCTGATTTAACTTTGGTACCTGATATCTATCTAGAAAATTGTCCACTTCATCCACATTTTCCAGTTTTATTGTGTAAGGTTGGAGAATTTTAGAATTAAGAAAAAAAGGAGAATTTAGTAGAAATGTATTGGTGAAAATGTATAATGTATAACCTTTACCTAAAAAGACATGGAAAATCTCTGTAACGAGCCAAGAATGTAGACTAGCCAGTTTCAGGAACCTGCTGGCCACAAAGGTCCCCCTAGTTAGGTCCAAGAACAAAAGGCAGGATATGAGCCATTTGAGTGGTTCTAGAGAATGGTCAGCCATAAAGTGAATAGCATTGACCAGACCACATTCTTGTGAATAATGAGTGTGTAGGATGTTTTCCTAGTGACCCTGAGCCTGACTAAAGCATGGGTTGGATCCCTCTGAAATTTTCTGTTTTTTGCTATATTTCCTCGGTAACCCTCTCTCCCCCCTTAGTTTGTGGTTTTTCCCTTTAAATACCCCTTACTCCTTGTGGTTTGGGTTGAACTCCACTGGCCTGCTAGGCTACGTGTTCAATCCCAGATCTGGCCTGAATAAACCTCATGTGATTGCAGCAAAATTAGTCTCTTGTGAGTTCTTGGGTGGTCGTGTCATCCCGAGACTTGAGTGAGGGTCTCCCAAGCTCCGGGGGTCTTTCAATTGAATATAGGCTTTTGGAGTAGAATCTGATGATTTTTTGAACTTCCTCAGTTTCTGTTGTTATACTCCCTTTTCAGTTCTGATTTTATTAATTTGTACACTATCTCTGTGCCCTCTGGTTAGTCTGGCTAAGGGTTTTTCTATCTTGTTGATTATCTCAAAGAACCAGCTCCTGGTTTTGTTGATTCTTCGTATAGAGCTTTTTGTTTCTTCTTGGTTGATTTCAGACATGAGTTTGATTATTTCCTGCTGTCTACTCCTCTTGGGTGTATTTACCTCATTTTGTTCTAGAGCTTTTAGGTGTGCTGTCAAGCTGCTAGTGTATGCTCTCTCCATTTTCTTTTGTAGGCACTCAGAGCTATGAGTTTTACTCTTACCACTGCATTCATGGTGTCACATAAGTTTTGGTATGATGTGTCTTCATTTTCATTAAATTCTACGAAGTCTTCAATTTCTTTCCGTCTTCCTTGACAAAGTTATCATAGAATAGAGTGTTGTTAGAAAGATATTGTGTAAACTTGGTTTTGTCATGGAATATATTAGTTTCTCTGTCTATATTAATTAAGAGTGTTGCTGGGTATAATAGTCTGCGCTGGAATTTGTGTTCTCCTAGGGTCTGTATGACATCTCCCCAGGATCTTCTGGCTTTTATAATCTCTGATGAGAAGTGTGGTATAATTATGATAGGTCTGCCTTTATATGTTACATGAACTTTTTCCCTTACTGCTTTTAAAATTCCTTCTTTGTTTAGTGCATTTGATGTTTTGATTATTATATGATGGGAAGAATTTCTTTTCTGATCCATTCTATTTGGAGTTCTGCAGGCTTCTTGTATGTTCATGGGCATCTCTTTCTTTAGGTTAGGGAAGGTTTCTTCCCTATTTTGTTGAAGATATTTTCTGGCCCTCTAAGTTGGGAATCTTCACTCTCTTCTATTCCTATTATCCTTAGGTTTGGTCTTCTCATTGTGTCTTGGATTTCCTGGATGTTTTAGGTTAGGACCTTTTTGCATTTTGCATTTTCTTTGACTGTTGTGTCAATGTTCTCTATGGAATCTTCTGCACCTAAAATTCTGCCTACTTTCTTGTATCTGTTGATGATACTTGCATCTATGACTCCTGATCTCTTTCTTAGGTTTTCTATCTCCAGGGTAGTCTCCCTTTGTTATTTCTTTATTGTTTCTACTTCCATTTTTAGATTCTGGATGGTTTTGTTCAATGTCTTCATGGAACTTTTGTGTTTCCTCCTTAAGGGCTTCTACCTGTTTACCTATGTTCTCCTGTATTTCTTCAAGGGAGTTATTTATGTCTTTCTTAAGGTCCTCTATCATCAACATGAGAAGTGATTTTAAATATGAATCTTGCTTTTCTGGTGTGATGGAGAATCCAGGACTTGCTAAGGTGAGAGAACTGGGTTCTGATGATGCCAAGTAACCTCGGTTTCTGTTGCTTATGTTCTTGCACTTGCCTCTTGATATCTGGTTATCTCTAGTGTTACCTGCCTGTTACTCACTGTTTCTGACTGAAGCCTGTCCTTCCTGTGATTCTAGTTGTGTCAGAACTCCTCAGAGTCAAGCTGCCTCTGTGATCCTGTGATCCTGAGATCCTGGGTGTAAAAGCTCCTAGGAGTCAAGCTGCCTCTAGTATCCTATAATCCTGGTGTGACCAAGTTTCTGAGATCCTGTGGTCCTTTGATCCTATGATCCTGGGCATGTTAGAGAATCTGGGAGTCCAGCTTCTTCTGGGTGTTATGGGACTGGATGCAGAACTAACACCCAAGATCTGCTAGGGACACTAGCTCATACCAGAAGGAACCTATTACCGTTGTCTGGGTGGGGTTTCCTTTGTCCTTGGATCCCCAGGAGGGTCTCAATTACTCCTGGTTTGGGGTGGGTGTTGTAGCCTCTTCACCTATGATCCTGGGCATGTTAGAGCTCCTGGAAGTCCAGCTTCCTTTAGGTGTTGTGGGATTGAGTGCAAATCTCGAGCTCAGGGCACCAGCTCTGACCAGAAGGAACCATGAACTGGTTTTCTATGAAGAACTCTAGCTTCCTGATACTATTTCTTCTAAGAGGCAGAGGTCTGGGGACAAATGTGAGAATGATATAGAATATGGTGACCCTGAAAGGAAGAAATGAGTATACACTAGAGTGTGACTGATGAGAAAGATAGAAATGTGTAAAAGAAGTGTTTCAAAGGAACTACTGACAAACTCATTTCTGACAACAGGAATATGACAAAAACATATCAAACACAATATTAACGTTTATGCCCAATACAAGGAAGACAAGGAAGACTCCACTGTTAGAGGTAGAATTAGCGAGTTGATAAATAAATAAGTTGATTCTGAGTCTCCAAGGCTGAGATACACTACTATCTATATTCTTCTGAACTATGTCTTCCTCCCTCCATAAAGCTGAGACAGTGATATTTTTAGTATTTTTATGAGGATTAATCAAGAAAATATAATGTATGATGAACAGTGTGCATAAGCACTATCCATACACAAGGTCTTAATTTCATCATTCCACAAGGAATTTCTAGTTTCCTTTATAACTATAATTCTAGTTATAAAGAATACATATTCTTCCAAATGCCTTAAATTGTCATTATATTACTTCTAATACCTAAAACAATGTAAATGCTATATAAATCACTGAATAGTAAGTAAAATGTTTATATGCCCTCAGTGCATGTGCAACTTAGTGTTTCAAGTATTTTTGATCCAAGTATAGGATCCAGAGATATTGGGGATTAACTGTACATGTCTGTAGATAGTTTTTATTCTCACAACAAAATTAGTATATGAGGTCTCCAATCACATAAACATAAAACTATTGACAATATTTTTTTATTTTTTTTATTTTTTAAATTTTTTATTAGATATTTTCTTTATTTACATGTCATATTTCCCAGTTTCCCCTCCAAAACCAAAAACAACAACAAACCCCTGTTCCCTCCCCCCACCCCCTGCTCGCCACCCCACCCTCTCCCGCTTACTGGCCCTGGAATTCCCCTACACTGGGGCACAGAACCTTCACAGGGCCAAGGGCCTCTCCTCCCATTGATGACCAACTTGGCCATCCTCTACTATACATATGCTGCTGGAGAAAGCAGTCCCACCATGTGTACTCCTTGGTTGGTGATTCAGTCCCTGGGAGCTCTGAGGGTACTACTTAGTTCATATTATTGTTCATCCAAGGGGCTGCCAACCTTTCAGCTCCTTCAGTCCTTTCTCTAGCTCCTTCTTTGGGGACCTTGTACTCAGTCCAATGGATGGCTGTGAGCCTCTACTTCTGTATTAGTTGGGTACTGTCAGAGCCTCTCGGGAAACAGCTATATCAGGCTGGATTGTCCTCTCTTCAGTCTCTGCTCCATAGTTAGTCTCTGCAACTCTTTCCATGGGTATTTTGTTCCTCCTTTTAAGAAGGAATGAAGTGTCCACATGCTGGTCTTCCTTCTCCTTGAGTTTCTTGTGGTTTGTGGATTGTACTTTGTGTATTCCAAACTCCTAGTCTAATAATCACTTATCAGAGAGTGCATACAATGTGTCTTCTTTTGTGATCGGGTTACCTCACTCAGGATGATATTCTCTAGATCCATTCTTTGATACTATAAGTCCATTATATTTGCTGATTATTTTCTCTCTTGTCCATTATATATCTATCTTATAAATTACTCAGGGCTTACCTCACTTCTTATCCTTGCAGATGTACATTTCTATATCTAACTTACTTAGCTGGAACTTTAAATCCTCTCATCTGTTTGTCTTTTACACTATCTTTCTAATAAGCATAAATCTTACCACAAATAGTCATTGTTTATGGTTACACTAGCCTAGTTTAGTACTTTACACATACTAGTATGTCACATAGTGATGTAAGAAGTACAAATATGAATTGTTATCCCTTTCAACTACAACTGACTCTGCAGCAGTGCATGGGGTAGAATCCCTAGTATTTAGTTTCACATTGCTTCTGTTAGAATCGCCAGTGTGGGAGAGAGTAAGAGACTCAAATAAACCAGAAAGTCATGCAAATTAAAATCAGAAAGAAATTGCAATCAAATGATGAACACACACACACACACACACACACACACACACAAACCATATACACATTCACATACATGAATAGTTGGAAATGGTTGCACATATCTCTAGCCCTAGCATTTATCACTCCAGATACAGACACAATAAGATCAGGAGTGTGTTAGTTTGCTTGCACATGTTCGTTGGAGGCCTGAGACCAACACTGGGAGTCACCATGGCTTATTCTCCACTTTGTTAATTGACTCAGGGTCTCTCAATTTAACCCAGAGCTCCATGGTTTGGGTCATCTAGCTAGCCACGCTCTCCAAACAATTTCCCGTCTCCACCTTCTAAGCCACAATTACAGCTGGGCTGCCACTACCCCTGAGCACTGCATAGGGCCTTGTGATGCAAATTCTTGTCTTTATGCATATACAGCCAGCACTTTACTTACTGAGCTGTCACCCTAGACCCAAGAACCAAATCTTAACGAATGCCCTCATTTAGGGATGAGAAGTACCAGGGGTGTTCACAGGAAACGAGACTGTCATTTGATGAAGTCACTACATTTTCCATTACTGTTTTGTTTTGATTTAATGTGATGATTCTATAGCTTTACTGGCAACTTATTTTTTATTTTTGTTTATCTATTTATCTGTTTTATTGGAGATAGGGTCTCTATTTATGTAGCTTAGCTAGCCTCATACTCACTATGTAGCCCAGACTAATGTAAAGCTAGAGGTAATACTATTGCCGCAGCCTCCCAAATGAGAAGACAAGTGTGAACCACCACACCCAGATTACTATTGAATGTTTTAGATGACCGAATTTCCTATGTCAGGTACAGATTGAGACAAATTTTCCATGCACTTTGAGGCTTCTTGTGTTCACTTAACTTACATACAGCACGACCTTTGAAAGTCCACTGACACGTAAATGACTACAGTAAAGGAAGAAAATATCAATTAATTGTGGTCATGATTTTTCTAAGTAAATTACTCTCACAAACTTCAGTGCAAAGCTTAGTAAATAGATGTTTAAAGTAGATATTAAAAAAGATTGAGAAAATGAAAATAATGACATACAGAAAAAAATAAAGTTAGTTTCAAATCATGAGAGACACATCTCCCCTTTGAAATGGAACATGTCATGCACTGAAGCTGTTGTAACTATGAAATGTAATTCCCATAGAGCACATACAATATCTACAAAACATTAATTGGAATGTTCAAAATTTTTGGAAAATCTACAGCCTGGGATAGGATCTAAGTGTTTGACAAGAAGGTGCTTCATAGGCCTTTCCTATTAAGCTCTAGTCTACTGAGCAATCATATGCATCAAGCAGGACAGACTTATTACTGATAATGGTAGTGTCTCCACTGCAAAAACACAGCCATGAAACAAGGCAAAGAAGAACCTTCACAGGAAAACTGAGTGAGAGACTTACCTAATCTCCAGTGGGAATTTTTTAAAGTTCATATGTAGAAAGATCCCAGTTGCTGCCAGTACCCTGATGTTAGTCTTCTCATGTAAAACACAACATCCTAAAACTTAAACACTTCTTTGATATACAAAAAAAATTCAAACATAATTCTGAAATCATTCTGCATAAATTCCATTTGAAACACATCTAGAAATGTTCTAGGCTGAAAGAAGAGGACTAATAATATCCTACTTCTCAGAGAGGAGATGGTTGGTTTTCTGTTTTCCAGGCATGGCAAAGTTGAGAGTGGCTTCAAGTGCTTAAGCTTCTGGAGCTGTAGTGTTCTCCAAGGGACAATTCAATGTGCAGCAATGTGAGTAGAGTTACACTTTCAGAACTCTAACACTGTTAGAAGCAGCTTGGATCTGTTTGCCTTTACATCCCCACATCATTGACCTTTGAGTTATTAAATAAATGGCATGATTGAGGCAGAAACACTCAGGCAAGTTTATTTAAAGTGAAAGTACTCTTAGAACATGGGGTAGAGACATGTTTTCTTGTCCCTGGTGCCTAGAATATATATGGTGCAAAGTGGATGCTCAATAAACAGTAAACAGTTGGTTAATAAAAGTGAATGCATGAATGTATCACCACTTTAATTAATCTAAGACATCCATCTACAGAATAAGTCCTACCCAGGGGACCATCCTAGAACCATGAGTAAAGGGGACCATCCTAGAACCATGAGTAAAGGGGACCATCCTA
>NW_022196909.1:693480-695162 GCF_008632895.1 Mastomys coucha | reverse complement strand
AACCATGAGTAAAGGGGACCATCCTAGGACCATGAGTAAAGGGGACCATCCTAGGACCATGAGTAAAGATTCAACCTTAGGGTAACAGACTTTGATTATAATAATAAATTTATTTCACCTGAAAATTCTCTTTATGGTTCAATAATCTCTTCTTACAGAAGCTCACATAATGTCCCAAAAGCCCAACCAACTCACACTCTGTGTGGATCTTAGGACTATTGTAAATTTTGTTCCTGGTCATCATATTAATGGATGTTGAAGCAACACAAATTCTTTTATCTAGCTCAGGTAGGTGAAATGATCCATCTTATCCTAAATTCAGTCTCTAATGATCCCAACCCCAGGTAATTTCTTCTTTGATTTCACATAAAGAAAATGGAATGCTGTCTTTATAGTGAAAGAAATCCTTGTAAAACTCAACCTTGAAAGAAAAGTAGATTCCATCCATTTGTGTGCAAGCTATCCTGCAAGCTGACATTCTAATAAATGAGCCTGTGTCTGCCCTGTGCTTCTCTACAGGAAAGTTTTTGAACCATCAGCCTATTTGTGGAACCGGAGCTGTAGCAGAAACTGTAGAATCTCTAACATGTCAATAAAAAAGCAGACAACCAATGAGCTGAGGCAGGAAATAGGAGATGGGACACTGGCAAGAAGAGAGAGGATTCTGGGAAATAGTAAAAGAGAGAAGCAAAGAGATCCTCAGGGGACAAGACCAGAGACACAACAGAGATTAACTAAGGAGATTGACCAGCAGATAGATGAACTTGAAGACACTGGGGGAGACCCTGAGGAGATGAGAAGGAAGACGTGGTCCAGGAGTGAAGGAGAAGTAACTACCCAAGTGGTAGACATTGAATAGTTTAAATGGTTAAGTAAGTTAAGAGCTAGTCAGGGAATCAGCCAAAGTTTATAGCCTGGGCATTTAATAATAGCTAATTAGTCTCAGAGTCATCATTCTGGGAGCAGGATATAATATATTTACAAGAAACAAGTAGAGAATAACAACTGACCTGTCTTCAGGATTGTATTCTTCACCTTCACGCATGTCACCACACATGTCACCAATTGCATAGAAGTTCTTACAAGAAACAGAAACGTTAACTACCTGGCTACCAGACACCAGGTGACCTGATCATAAACATCATACCCTAGGAGATGACACCAACAGCCGACATCCCAAAAGCTGTGGAGTTAGATCGGAGATTTTAGTCTGCCCCACCCCACTCCCTTTATTTTTATTTTTATTTTTTTTTTTTTGAGACAGGGTTTGTCTGTGTAGCCCTGGCTAGCCTGGAACTCACTCTGTAGACCAGGCTGGCCTCAAACTCGAACTCAGAAATCTGCCTGCCTCTGCCTCCCAAGTGCTGGAATTGAAGGTGTGTGCCACCACCACACACTTTTTATTAAGATTTATTTATTTATTTATTTATTTATTTATTTATTTATTTATATACATACAAGTACACTGTAACTGATTTCAGATGCTCCAGAAGAGGGCATCAGATCTCATTACAGATGGTTGTGAGCCACTATGTGGTTGCTGGGATTTGAACTCAGGACCTTTAGAAGAGCAGTCAGTGTTCTTACCCGCTGAGCCATTTCGCTAGCCCAATACTTTTTTTTATTAGATATTTTCTTTATTTACATGTAAATTTCTCCTTTCCCAGTTTCCCGTCCAAAAA
>NW_022196909.1:685413-692902 GCF_008632895.1 Mastomys coucha | reverse complement strand
TAAATTTATTGTTTTTAATAGCTGAGTAGTACTCCATTGTGTAGATGGATCTTTTTTTTTTTTAATGCATGTGTACTACACATCAGTTGCTATGATGAGACTGGATCGCATTAGGTGCCACAATGAGAATGAGACTAGATCATGCATGGTATGAAGAAAGATCCTTCTGCATCAGAGATGACTTTAAACTGTAGGGGAGATTATAAATACGATCTGGTGTCAACATAAATCATTCTGATTTATGTACTGAGGAATTCCATGTTAATCATTCCATGTGATATTTACATCTTAGGACAGATGTTCTTTAAATGAGGTAGAGTGTGAAGTGTGAATTCAGAGAGCACAGACAGCTTCTTCCACGCACTGAGTTCTCTCTTCCACACCTCCCCTCTAGGGCTGCAGCTGCTTCCCTGAAACCTACTTAGTGAGTACGTTCCTTCCCAAAATACGCGAGGGAAGCATGAGGCAAAGAGAAGCTCCATGAGAACAAAGGAAATTACCCGACGAAGGAAACTGTATTTTCAAATAGGATAAAAGCACCAATAACGGACACAGGAATTCAGCAAGTATGGCAAATTAAGGTAGATAAAAATATATTAAACCCAAACCCAATTTTGTTAATTTTCATAAGGTAAATAGGTCCCTAAAAACTGAAAGTATCAAAAGCTGAAGATATAAGACATCCTTTTTTCTTTTCTTTTTTTTTTTTTTTTTTTTTTTTTTTTTTTTTTTTTTTTTTTTTTTTTTTTTTTTTTTTTTTTTTTTTTATTATATGTAAGTACACTGTAGCTGCCTTCAGACGCACCAGAAGAGGGCGTCAGATCTCATTACGGGTGGTTGTGAGCCACCATGTGGTTGCTGGGATTTGAACTCAGGACCTTTGGAAGAGCAGTCAGTGCTCTTCCCCGCTGAGCCATCTCTCCAGCCCCGACATCCTTTTTTCATGTCCTGAGAAAAGGCTCATAGGTCAAAAACTCAGCTGGAAGCTTACATATGATCACAGATATGTTTCTGTGTTAAAGTTAGTATCTTTGGCTTAGGATACAACTTTATTTAAAATCTGGCCTTGTCATCCTCTTCCATCTCAGACCAACCCCATCTCTGATTTTCGGTGTGACTCCTGAGCCCCTGGAAGGCACATCTGGATAATAAGCCTCACTACATTGTACTTATACACATTCCCTATAACTAATAGTCCTGAAGGACACGACTTGGGCTTAAGTGGTTTCTTCATTCATTTGTTTGCTTGTTTGCTCGTTTGCTTGCTGGCTGGCTGGCTGGTTTGCTTGCTTGTTTGAAGGGGGCAGGGTCACTCTATGTAACTCTGGTTGGTCTAGAACTTGGCATGTAGACCAGCCTACAGGTTTTAATTTCAGGTTTTAAATTCACAGAAGAGATCAGCCTATCTTTGCCTCCAGTTGCCTTCAGGATACAAGGCTTGCATCATCACACCTGGAAAGACTGGGCTTTCATCAAATCATGTGTAGCATGTGCAATCCTGTGCCACATGCAGCTCAGTTCATTTGTCTCTCTTGATTGTCAAAATAAGTCTTCAACCTAGATAAAAGCTCATTTTTCAGATTAAAAAAAAAGTTAAAAATGGCTAACTAATATGTCCAAAGGTAACAACTCATGGTTGGTATATAAACTGCAAATCCAGCAAGTTCAACTCCAAAACACCAGGGCTTTACCACATTAGACTGCTTCCATCACAGCCTGTTCCCAAGTCCCAGCCAGTCCACAGCATGAAGTAGAGGTTCATTGAGTACATTGCTAAAGATCAGATTAAAGGCCAAAATAGCCTCACCCATAGAATCCACTCATTTCTGTATCTCAACATTCAAGAGAGATTTACTACTCAATTTTAAGATTAAATTAATTTGCTTTTCCTAACCACACATTGACCAACTTACAAAAGGAAACACTATACAGCAAGAGAATAGCTATGAAGAATTAGCTGCCCATACAGCACCTGTTAAGTGGCACTTCAAGTTAGCTATACTTAATAACATGTACATAGATCCAAATATTTTAAGACCTTTATGAAATATTCAAGGCTTTGTCTTCATAAAATTCTCATTGCAATTCATAAATACTAACAATATTTTTTAGGAGCAGGAAAAACTGGTTATAAAATTAAATGATTTGATTTGGCAGAGTATTGTCAGCAAATCATGGGCTGAGACTGAAATGGATACAATAAAACTGAAATCTCAAAAAAGGAGACCTAGTTCTTCCAAGACGACTCTGCTAGTCTCTCTGCTCATCTACTTTTTTTTGCTTCTTCCTAGTTGCTTTTCTCCTCCTCATTTCAAATCTCAGTTGCACCATTCAGCAAAACAGAAAGAGTGAAGAAAGAGGTCCATGGGATCCGAAACCTGGGAAGTCCCTGAATTCCTCAGGGACCGCCAACCCTTTGCCTTCCTGCTGTAGTCTTGGCTTGCCTGCTATGACCCAGTGTGACTCAGCATTCACAAGCTCCAAATAAGGGAAATGGAATATTCTCTCAATGAAATTTGGCCTGGCACTTTAGCCAGAAACATTCTGGAGATCTAAGGTCCTCTTGGGCTGATCTACTTTTCCTCCCAAAACTAGACCAAGACAGGAAGTTGATGCTGCACAAACATTCCCCAGCATTTAACCAAGCAGAGCTTCCCTTGTGTAAATTCTTCTCCCTATGAGACCTTTCTTTTGAGAATGTAGCAAGGCAATGCCAAAAATGAAAGAAAAAAGGTAATTGTGTCATTCCTGCATGGATTTATATTATCATTAGACATCTATGTATTACTATATAGTGGGCCTGAAATACATAACTCATCTTAACTCTATACATTGATTTATAATCATAGTATTGAGTATATAATAAAATAACAATTAACTGGTTTTTTTTTGCTTCCTAAAAGTACCACTGTGATTTAGATGTGCTAAAAGTATTAGCACAAAATCAATACTTTACACATAAATATTTAAATTTTATGCAGAAAATCCACTAAGTATTTAGTGGGTGAAACCAAAATTAATCTAAAGTTTCAAATTAAGTACAGTTAATACCACAAGCAACATATTACTTTCCCATTTCCTGATCTAAACATTCTAAAGCACAATGGGAAAAATTATACAATTTTCAATAGTATAATAATTTAATAATAATTTAAGTCACCTATGACTAAAGAATTAAACTATAAAGTATTGGTTTATGCTAGTGTTTAAAATGTTTTCTTTTTGTATTAACCAAATGCCTATAGTTTTCCATATTAATTTCATAGAGATCTATTTATAATTACTGGCTAAATGAGTAAATAAGAATGTAAGTGAAGGTATATAAAAAGTATTTCAATTCATTTGAAATATAATTAGACATGTGGGAATCTATTCAAGATGCATCATGAAAATTCTTGTAAAAATTCTTATGAAGGTAATGTGCAATAATCTCTGTTTTGGTGAGTAGTACTCAAATCTATTTTAATAACTAAAATCTACAAGAATTGAAATGTATACTTTTGTATTTCTCTAAAATGTGGACACAGTAGAGAGATTATAATATTCAGTTCTTCACTGAAAGTCTGAGAACTTAATAAGAGAGGAACTTCCCTCACTAATATTTAACACAAACTAAATGTGATATGAGAATTTTTACATTGGTTTTCCTCTTCTCTGCTTTTTCTTTCTGATTCCAATCTTCAGCAGCAATCTGGGCCCCCATCTGCTGGTCATTTCAAGAACTCATAAACAGCTCGTCCTGCTTCTTTGTCCTGCTTCTTTGATTTTTGTCGTTCCTTGTTGCTTGTTCCCACTTGCCTAACATTGCACAACTTGCATGCTCTGTGATTTTAATTCACAAACACAAAATAAAACCATTAGCATTTGCACTTCTCTACATTGAATGCTGTGGGTTTCTCTAAAATATAAAGGGAGAAAAAGATCGATCAACACATTATTTTCATCTGAACTTTTCGTGAAGATGTGCAATTCTGCAAGGAGGTAGAGTCCGTGAAGCAATTTCATTTGAAGGAAAATTAATCCCACATGGCTATAGATTCTTTGCTTTTTATTATTTTTGCCTCTGAGTTTCCTTCTAATAGAAGGTAAGAGCCTGAGAGTCTGGCTACATGGTCTCAAGGGTTCCTCTCAGTTTGAAAATTCTGTAGCACTATAAAATTAAGTTGAAGACAATTCCCAAGAAATATTTTATTACAAAACCTGCTTTGTCTGATTCAGATCCTGAAACTCCAAGCTCTAACTACGCATATTCAATAGTCAAATAAGAACATTTCTGTAGTATTCATAACCAGTCTACAACAGATAAAGGAAAGAACATTTTTCCAAAGATTTTGATGATATTCTTAAGATAGCGTCACCATCCTTTGGGTTTACTATTTTTCTTTTTCTCTTTGCTTATAAGTTTATTATTTGTATAGTTTAAGTCCCCCCCCCCGAGATATTAAATCTCAAATCTCCTATCAACTTCTTGACAATATTTTAGCATACTCTTGAATGGATTTCATAATTCAACTGCAATGAGCCATATTGTTTCATTTTGAATAATTAGATCTGACATCCATAGCCAAGGGAAATGAATAGATATTTCTCTTGGAATTACTTAATATTTTTCTTTTGTAAAAATGCTTCTCTAGGCTAGGTGAAAGTTCTATTTTTAAAGAATATCAATCTGCTTATTCCAAAGTTAAGAAACTAGATCAGTTTTAGAAAAAAAGGTTAAGACATGGCAATGTAAGTCTTTCCTTAAAACAAGCTAAATGTTTATTCTGGAATAAGAGGTATACCAGTTCAATGTGCGTCTTTATTGTATTCCAGGTTTAAATCACCAGAAAAGAACAAAGAACCATGTTGTAGAATCTACTGAAATTCAATGGCCAGAATAATGATGTTATTATTTCAGACTCACTCGAGAAATAGAACGTTCCTATTCGAGAAATAGAACTTTCCTACTCTGTACTACTTAGCACTTTCCTGCCGATATAACCTCTGGTAATCCTACTTAAGCTACCAAACAAATCTAATGTCTCCTATGTTCGGAAACACATGCATCCCTGTGAATTCTGCAGTCACAGTTAGTTGCTATCTATGTCTCTTCACACCTGTGTATCAAGAAAAGTTGTCAATGCAATGTGTGTGGTCTCAAACTTCTTCCCTCTCACTTGGCTTTAGCCTCTGGCTGTTAGACTCTGAGCATTCTTCTCAGATGAACACATTCTTCTTCAGGATATTAAGGTGCTAAAGACTAAGGGGAAAGTTCTGTGTTCTCTAGCTCTTCGGGTTCAATAAAATTAGCTATCTCTTTAATTCTAATTTCAAAACCATGTCTCTAACATTTTCACTCAATTTGAAATCCTCAACCTTCTTGGTTTTCTCCATAACCAGGCTTCTCCCTTTTTTCTTACCCTGGTTGCACCTAACTTGGGTCCATGCTGCCTCGCTCCCACAGTGTGGTGGGACTCTTATGTTTCTTTCAGTTCTTTTCCATAATTTCCTGTGCAGAATCTATGTGTTCATCATGTCTGCTTTCTCCTGACATTCACTGACACTTTTCTCTTCCTTCACACCATAGAGAAGCACCATTTTCTGCATTTCTCCTCAAGCCTCTGGTCTACTTGCTGGATCGTGTTATAAAGTCCCACCGCATTCCATATCCAGACTTACTTTCTGCATACCTTTTTCTTCTTTTCCATACATGGCAGGTAATTGCTTTAAAACATTATTTGACAATATTTCCTACGCTTTGTTTTTCATGCTTATGTTCTCCTTTCACAAGGAAACTGCTCTCTGAAGGAAGATCAATATTGTTGAAAAATAAGAAAACAGAAGTCAAAATCTTGCCCTTGAGTTTTAAATCTAAAGCCCCTGAAGTGGCTTTCAGTTTTTCAGTTTACCCAACCTAATCCCAACTTCCTGAAAGACTAAAGATTTCAAGGACACAAGGAAAAGGTGAGTCAAAGGGACTCATAGGTTGTCATCAGGGCCCTGTTCTGAAAGGTTAAAAGGGCTAATGTGAAACCTTTTATATGCAGTCTGCATTACTGGAGCAGGTATTGCCTGGTGAGTCCTAACTTGGGTCCATTCTCCTCTGAGGGGACATTTGAGTACAGGGACATCTTTATCACCAGGAAGAGGCATCAGAGAAGGAAGGTTCCAGAAGGTTTCCTAACAACAGGAATATTTGTGGAAGAGAACCACTCTGGGCTGTGTAAAATTTAGAGAGATCAGTTCCATGACATCACTTTTAGAAAGATGCATCATTAGATGCGGAAGATCTAAGGTCAAGACTCCTTCCAGTGGGAGTTAGAAATCTGAGCAGATTGGTATACGGTCAGGGAAATAAACTCTAGCACCACAAGACTCTCCTTTACAGCTTTAACAGACCACAAACACTTAGAACTTATGGGAGAAAATCTAGAATCTACTAAGGCTTCTTTAAAGGTAACGTTGCAACACAGGTTTGAAGCAGACAGGACCCTATGTAGAAATGGGCACTGCAGATCCTCATCAGCAGAGGTTAGAGGTAACAGCGGGAACAACACATTTCTGCTTTCCTACAGTGGAGCTCCTCATCAGCAGAGATTAGGATCTGCAGTAACAGCAGGAACAACACATTTCTGCTTTCCTACAGTGGAGCTCAGGGCTCCATGGCTGCCTTAGCTACTTCCTTTGATCAAGAACTCAGAAGTAACTTCCATTCCTATTTTCTAATGGGTTTTAGATGAATATTGGATTTCATGCTTTAAGAGTACAAAAAGGGTAGGGGGGAACCAATGTTGCCTTTCTGTCCCTTCTCTACATCTCCAAGTAGGTGTCCCAATATGCCCCTGTATTTTTAAATCAGTAAAAGAGACTTAAAATACAATGTTTCTGTAGTTATCTTTTGGTTAAATGAGGTGGGTGGGGAAGTTGGTACTGTATGTTCAATTACAGGTCACAATTTAATTCTTAGAAGGAAAACCAGAGGTAAATTCTGTATACAGGTTTGTGAGTTGAGATTCACTTATCCTGTTCTGACTCCATGACAGGGGCATTGTCACTGCTGTTACGTTTTACCTAGGCATCTAGCCTACTATCAGCTATTCAAGGCAATCAATAAATATTTGTTGAATGAGTAATAAAATGATTAATGAGAAAGCAATTGATGATAGGAGTCCAAGAGATGCTCAACAGATAAAGGGCTTGCTGCATAAGTGTAAGGAGCCAAGCTTGATCTCCAGCACGCGTGTAAGAACCTGGGTACTCTTAATAGGAGTCAACAACTCCAAAAGCAGGAAGACAAAGACGGGAATCACTGTGGTTTCCTGAGCAATCAGCACAACCAAAACAGTGGGCTCCAAATTCTGTGAGAGATGCCATCTCAAAGTACGAAAGTAATGAAGAAAGACATCCATGGTCAACTTCTGGCCTCCACAGATCCACACACAGGCCAGCATCCCAACCCACACATATATATCATACACACACACACACACACACACACACAGACACC
>NW_022196909.1:683761-683960 GCF_008632895.1 Mastomys coucha | reverse complement strand
ACAAACAAACAAGCAGACAGTGTATATAGATTGTACAATGTTGGACCTATTTCTCCAATTACCAAATTTAGAGAGATCATTGGATGACAATCAACAAATTTCCTATTCCTCATATTATTGGATTTCCATCAATTGGGATATGTTGGTAATATTAATTTTCAAATTAATATATTAAGAAAAAGTAATTGTCACTTCCTGT
>NW_022196909.1:663477-682847 GCF_008632895.1 Mastomys coucha | reverse complement strand
TGCCATCTGGTTAACTCTAGTGCTACCTGCCTTTGCTAAATTGGACTGGAGCCTGTCCTTCCTGTTATCCTGGTTGTGTCAGAACTCCTCAGAGTCAGGCTGTCTCTGTGATCACTTGAAGTTTTAATGTAACAGCATGACAGACTCTCATGTTCTTCACTGAGTGTTGCTGAAGCTTAGTTCTTGACACACAGTGGGACAGCCAAGCCAGCTTTTCTTGTATGTGCAGAGAGCCACATGAATGCAAGTGATAAATGGGAACAAAGGTAGGGTAGACATCTTCCAAAGGTGTAACTGCTGGTGTGAGATATAGCCAAGCCCTCATGCCTATCACCAAAGTAAGTGACCACATAGGTGGTGCTTTCCCATCAGCCTGGCACGCAGTGTATATTTGGCAAAGACAACATCACAGATCCTGGATTATTTGGTTTGGTTTGTGGGATTTTTCTGCTTGTTTGTTTTTGAAGGAGTTTGGGGGAGGGTTGGGTTTTGATGGAAACTTTTGTTTTGTTTTGTTTTGTTTAGCTTTCCACAAAGCCTGGGTTTTCCTGGAATTGGTCTTGAACTCACAGAGACCTGTGTTCCATCTTTCCCACTTCTAATAGTCTCTCTGTATGTTTGGCTCATCATTTTTTAAGTTTCCATATAATGAAAGAAAACATGTGATACTGTCATTCTATGCCTGGCCTATTTAACATGGTATCATCCAATTCCATCCAGGTTCCTGCAACAGCATAACTTCATTCTTCATTATGCTTAAATAATATCTTCTACTTTTGTTCTCTACTTTATTTCTTAATGAAATCAGTAAATTTGAGATACCAAACATTACTCTTTAAAAAGAAAAATGTACTCTGGGTTTGGTGATACATGTACACCATGTACTCAGGACATGAAAGCAGGAGGATTTGAGGACAAAATATAACTATCCTGGTCTACATGAGAAGTACTGTCAGAATATATAAATAAAGTGAAAGGAACGATAAAACACAGGAAGAGTTTAGTTGGGCAACTTACCACTGAAGAACGTTACTACAGACATTAAAACATTGTTGTGGTCAAGGGTTTAAAATATGTATAGGTATTCTCTGCCAACTTTTCCAGCTTTGTTTTCCTATAACACTGAGTTTTTGCATCATGTTGATGATTATAGCCAAAGCTTCCCCTTAGTGATGCCAGGAAATACAGCATCAACCATTTTCAGATAAATCCACTGGCCTACAAGCATTCTTGGTATATATTCTCAGGTATAGAAATCATATTTACTTCAATGGTGGTGAGAGATGGTGATACAATTGAGTAAGGTATTAACTAACTCATCACAATGCCAGTTCATATCCAATGCACCCTTGAAAAGAGTGCTAAAATGTCACCATAAACAGCCTACCAGCAAGCCATTTTGACCCAAATACTTTATGTTCAACTAAACCAAGAAGAACATGATTGCAGGTGCAGCACATGCTTAACACTCCACATAGTGTCATCTAGGCCTTCCTTCCTCTTTGAAATTGTATCTGGGCTATATAGAAAGTTTTCCAAGATGGTTTTTTTCCTTCAGACAACTAGTCAAAAGAGTTGGCGTTTCTCATGTTACCCTAGGTCCACATGGCTGTCACACAGAAGCATGTGTGTAGTAGTTGTGAGTGAGGTAGTATCTCCCTACAGGCTTCTTCATTGGTGTGCTTTCAGGCTACCCACTCGTAGAGCATGATTACCCATTCTTGATCACTGTGGATTTGACTTTGTGTTTGATGACAAGATATTCAGCTTTGTACAACTGCTTTAGCTCCACTCTGTGACTCTTTGACCTTGGGTAATTTAAACCTATTTCATTCCTTATGTTCTTAAAGGGAGGCTTAATGGAATTTTGAATTTTCCTATCACAAAACTTTTTAAGGTTTTTGTCAAAAATGATTTGAAATACCACATAAAATGATGTACTCATATCCCTCACTACCATCTCCAAATAACTGAATTACATAAATAAAACATTACACGAAAAAGTGCTTGGCCACAATTTATGGGAGGTAACTTCAACAAGAGCAGGCTCATTGTGGAAAATTCAGCCTATCTCTTTCCTTATCCTTTTATTCTATACAGGAAGAGAGATTTATGTCAGTTTAAAAAAAATCTATTACTGCTTCTCATAACTGAATCCATTATTTCCCCCCCCCCATGATCCATCGGGGTAAAAACAAGAATAATAGATTGCTTTGACAGAGCCTTGAGCATAAATGTCTCCAAGAATCAAATACAGTGAGTTAAACAAGTTTCAGGTGGCATTAAAGCAGGAACACATAACCATTTTATATTTCAAAGCCAGATCTCACTACAAATTTATTATTATCAGCTACCACATAAAAGTACATAGCATTTGAATTTGCACAATGAAATGGGAATATTGTCCCTCATTTCTACATATGCCCCAAGCAGAATCTATTCTGAAGAAATGAATTCAGGAAAAGGAGTCCTTTTTTTAAAATTTCATTTTAGCCAACTAGTTGTTGAATATCTTCTCCTTGGTTACATTAGACCAGATAATCTGAAATAAACAATTGAAGCTACTCTATGCTTTGCCAACTAATTAAAATATTAATGGTGACCTTATCTTACAAATGTTTTTCCTTCTCTAAGCACATCTATAGTCTTTACACACAATCTAGATTAAAGTCTTCAGAAACGTTTGAAATGATATATGAATACTTACATGTACACAAATTCCAACAGTTATTTCATCTTAAATAGTTCTGATAATGGACACCTAACCAGCAGCTAATCTCTAATTTTATTAGAATAAACAACTTGTCTTAGAGAAGTTGATATCCCCAGCTTCAGTGTCGACTTTCTTCCAAGCCAATCAGCACTTGGCATTCACATTCACTGGGCTGATTGTTGCCCATTGGCCAGAGGACTATGTTTGCCATCTGCTTCCTTCCCCCCACCCCAAATGGGAATGGGATATGTGTGTGTGTGTGTGTGTGTGTGTGTGTGTGTGTGTGTGTGTGTGTGTGTGTATGTGTGTGTGTGTATGTGTATGTGTGTTTAAGAAGCTTGAGATAGCTGGGCAGTGGTGGCACATTCCTTTAATCCCAGCACTTGGGAGGCAGAGGCAGGCAGATTTCTGAGTTTGAGGCCAACCTGGTCTGCAGAGTGAGTTCCAGGACAGCCAGGGCTAAATAGAGAAACTCTGTCTCGAAAAACCACAAAGAAGAAGAAGAAGAAGAAGAAGAAGAAGAAGAAGAAGAAGAAGAAGAAGAAGAAGAAGAAGAAGAAGAAGAAGAAGAAGAAGAAGAAGAAGCAACTTGGGATAATGCCTAAGAGTGAAGTTGTCCGCTTTGTCTTCTTGAATATAAGAGAACAAAGAGCCTCACTTACCACTGGTGGCCACCTGTGACCAGTAGAACACAGACAATGCTTGTGGATAGTATTTGGGTCTTAAGTGGTCTAATGGCTAGCTATAATTGACAAATTGTCAGCACCAAGAAAGAGGGTCACAAAGAGTTGAGAATAATTCTTTATATTAGACTGGTCTGTAGACAAGTCTGTAGAGAATTGTCTTAATTAATAGATCCTGGAAGATCAAGCCCCTATGTGACAAGCTATTTCCTAGACGAAGGTGTCCCAAACTTTTTAGAAGTGTAGAAATTGACTTGAGCACAAGTAAGCAAACAAGCAAGCCATGTGTGCGTGCGTGTAGTTATGTCTCTCTCCTCTTAGACTGTGGATGTCATGTAATCAGTTTCAAGTTCTTGTCACAGTGACTTCCTGCTGTGATGCAATGACCTGGAATTGTAAGCTAAAATAAACCTTGTCTTGTTGGTTTTGTCAGGATTTTACCATGTTAACAGAAATGCAGCTAGGGTAGTGGCCTCACCAAACTGCTAATGGTTAGTCCCTGATACCTGCCCTCCTGGTCCCTAGTTGAAAGAATTGACATGTTTCTTAATTCCCAGGGGATTCTTGTGACCATCTAGATAGTCCCTTCTCTCTTAAAGAAGGATGGAAGATAAACTTGATATACTTGATATTTCCTTTTGGAATGTTCACTCAGCGCTGCACATTAGAAGATCCTGGAATATATGGAGTTGACTTTGGAGAAGTCTTGCTAACCATTGAATGAGGCTGAACATTTGATACACTCATTGCCTAAGAAAACAGGGAAGTTCTTACCAAGGTTAGAAAAAAAAATAAAGTACTAAAAAGCATCCAAATTTAATAGGCAAAAGCTACAGTTCATAACTACATTTGGACATTATTTCTAGCCTCAAGAGCTGAAGCACAGATTGGCCTGTTTTGCAGCCAATTTAAAACGGGCCTGTGTGCCAAAGGAACTTTTTATTATTACTTAGAAAGTTGCAGCAATCCTGCAGCTCTCTGTTAGCTTCCCTAAGCCACTTTAACATCTATTTCTCAAACCTGGTAGGTAAAGTGGTAGTCCCCTTATATTCCCATACATAACAATTCATCAGCTTTGCAACCTGATTCCTGACATTAACAGATTAAAACTAATGCAGATGATTCTCAGATGACACATACTGAGGTATAGAGCAAACCCCATCATTTCCTTCTACAAAATGAGAAAGATTTTAATTCTTTTTCTCAACAGCTGCTTCATTTTCTTATGCATAGGAAAAGTATGTGCAATTACTTCAAGTACAATCAAGTCATTTAACATGGCTTTGCCATCATTGTAGTTACAGGATATTTTAAAAGAGAGAAAAAATTCCTCAAAGCACAGGTCCTGCTGTGCGGCAAAGCAATCAAATTCCTTCATAACAGCCTGGTGGGATTCAGCAATTTGAGGAATAATGAATAACCAGTCTAATCAGTAAACAGGAAAATGCCACAACAGTAACTGAGCAAACACTGTCAGCTGTTGATTCTCTTGATCGGCATTTCAAACAATAAATAGAAATGTGAGGAGTTCTCAAAAGGAAAAAAATAACTTCATTTAGTGTGATTGATTTTACCAGGCAGTGAGGAAAAAAGCACACATCATCTTGTACTGTCCTGCAGTGTTTCCTAGTCAATAAAGTATACAGATTATCTTTTTGATATGGAATGCATGGCTGAGTTCATCCTAACACCTGAATATGTCAAAATAAGCTGATTTCACAGTTGGTTAAGTAGATAGTATTTCTGGACTGATGAGTCCCGCATTTTCACATCTTGGTTATATTTCTTCTTTTTCCTTGATGTTTAGTTTATGAAGTTATTTGTATCTGAATAGGAACAGTCTGTTTCAAAGTAGTCTTCAAGTTTCCAATGCAGGGTCTCAAATGTTGGCCGTTGCTTAGGCTCAGCATTCCAGCACTCCAGCATGATGCTGTAGAATTGCTGTGGGCAGTTAGATGGCTGTGGTAGTCTGTAGTTTTGACTCAACATCTGAATTACTTGAGCACCTGTCATACCTGAGACATACAGAATTGAACCAAAAAAAAAGAAAAAGAAAAAGAAAAGAAAAAGAAAA
Source organism: Mastomys coucha (assembly GCF_008632895.1). NCBI lineage: Eukaryota > Metazoa > Chordata > Mammalia > Rodentia > Muridae > Mastomys > Mastomys coucha. The sequence goes on along the minus strand of NW_022196909.1, from coordinate 677,377 downwards.
GTGGACAATCAGATTCTTCAAATTATAGTTGACACTGAACTCCGGGTTATAAAGGATTTTTTTTTCCCTTGATGAAGCCCATCATGAGATCCAACATCCATTTCCCAGATTGTAGACATTAAACTAAAACCAGCAGCAAGTCATGTCTATAATAATGCAATTCAAGAGCAAAGGAGAAGAAAGTAATAAACCACTTCATTAATGCAAATTATCATCATCAAATTTTATCTATCGGGCTCCTCCAGGCACATGGTATGGCCAGCCTCATAACTCTGCCCTCTAAACCTATGCAAAGCAGTTAAATTCACATCTAAGCGAGTGACCTGCAACAGAAAGGCCCACTTCTGACTGAATCACTCACCGCTGTAAGGCATTTTGCCGTAAGTAATGATTTCATAGAGTAGGATTCCAAAAGACCACACATCAGACTTAATGCTGAATTTATTAGTACGAATGGCTTCAGGTGCAGTCCACTTCACTGGCAGCTTTATTTCGTGTTTAGATTCATAGATGTCTTCATTACCCACCTGTTAATGCACCAAGGATTCAAGCCAAGTTAGTAATTTCTTGTGCTGCCCTCATTTATTTGTAACCTGTGTCACATGAAAATGTAGAGGCAAATATTCAATATGTGCTTAGTTTGATATGCATTATAATATCAAATATTCTGAACCAAACATGTAAGACTAGAAAAATAGGTGAAAGGTCATTAGCAAGACGCATCTTGAGAGCCTGAGGAGCATCATTCTATTGCATGTAGGAGAATTCGTGATCATTTGGATTTATGTAAGTTCTTTACAAACTGAAGATGAAAGGAGGAGAAGCAAAGGATGTCTAGTTTTATTTGCTCTTAGTCATGAAGAGATATGGACTGGTATTAAGGCTAGAAAGATAGTTCAGTAATTAAGAGCATTTGCTGATCTTGACAAGAACACAGGTTTGATTCCCAACACCCAAATGGTAGCACACAACCATCTATAATTCCAGCTCCAAAGGATTTGGTACCTTCTGGCTTCTACAGTGACATAAATGCACAGACATAAATGCAGGGGAAAAGCACATAATCATGAAATAAAAATAAGTAAAGCCTTTTTATTTTTTAGAAAAGCTGGCATTGATTACCATCTAAAACACTTGCTAATACCAAAAAATGCTATCTAAATAATTTAAATTAGTTTATTAACATAGTGGCTTTTTAATTAATTTCTAAAAACAGGAAAGATGATATGGAAAGAGAGCCTTTACCTGTTGTGTTCTACATTCATATTTTTAGTGAATGATATGGAAATCTAAATTTAAGTCCAGATTTAAGCACCTCATATGATGTTTAATTATTAGTCTCTTTGGATTGATGTTACAAAACAGGGTGAATATAAGTAAATGAAAACACAGTAGTTTAGTTGTGGAGAGATGGTTCAGTGGACAACGTGCTTTCTAAGTAAGTATGAGAATGTAATTTCAGGTCGCCAGCACCCACATACCAACCAGGTGATATGGTACATGTGTGTAACACAGGACTGAAGATGAAGATACAGGTGGATCCTACAGACAAGCTGCCCAGCCAGTCCAGCCAAAATGAAGACTACAGGTTCAGTGAGAAATTTTCCCTATAGCAATGTAGTTGGTCTCAAGACGGGGGTGGGGGCAGGGTAGAGAGGTGGGAGCTAGGTCTGAGACAAGTTAGGGGGAGGGTATGAATATGATCGATACACATTGTATGAAATCATCAAAGAATTACTAAAACCATTTTATCAAGGTATAGAAAAGATTGAAGAAGACATCTCAATATCAACTTCTGGCCTACACACAGACAAAAGCATACATGCAAACACATATATAAAACACTGACATGCCCACACACATGCAAGCACACACAAAGCTGATGATTGTTGCAGAATGATGGTAGTATAGCCTTAGCCTATTGTCAAGTGAGCAAACCTAGATACGGTCTATTGCTTTCTGGAGAAGAAACATGAAAGTAGATGGGTGGTGCTGGTAGCATCTGGCAAGTAGACTACAAACTCTACTGCAGCTTTAATTACATATTTATTAATCTGCATGATCACCATTTTCCCTTGGTTGCCTCTCTCCATAGAAATAGAAAGGCACTCTGTCTGTAAGGTCCTACATAACTTGTCTTTATCAATGGGCCATAGATAGAAAACATGACAGTTTTATTGGTTTCTTGTGTGTGTGTGGCTTGTTACTCTTGTTGCAATTATTACTTGGAGACAAGGGTATCACTGAGGTACAAGCTGACCTCAAACCCCAAATCCTCTTGCCTCTAGTGTGTTGGGATCCTAAGTCTTTAGTATCACACCTAGCAGAGAAATAGTTTTAAATAATAATCATGAACTTATTGCTATATTAACCTTTTTTGCTGTTTAACCTGCTATAAGATCTAATTAAAACAAAGCTAAACCTACCTTAAAAACTCTTGCAAGTCCAAAATCTGCTACTTTGTAGATATTATGTTCACCAACAAGGACGTTGCGCGCGGCCAGGTCTCTGTGAATATAGTTCTGGGACTCCAGATAGGCCATCCCAGAAGCCACCTGGGCCGCCATGTCTACCTGTTGAATCAAATGGATTTTTGACCCACCATCATCTAAAAAAAGAGAGAGAGAAAATAGGAGATTATTTTGGAAAATATTGAACTAGCAAAATAAATTCTGAGAAATCTGATAAGTCAATCATATATCCTATGACACTAATCTACAAAGAATACAGCAAAAGCATCCCATCTTCTCAACACATGTGCTAGTGTGTGTGTTTTCAGATTCACACACCTTTGATTTGCCTCTTCATGGAAACTGTCAGTTGGGGGCTTCTGCCTTTCTTTAAAAAATTTTCCAGCATAGGGAGATGGCTCAGTGGATGAAAACCTGAATTTTAGATCCACAGCAGTGTTATAAAAAAAATCTGGTCATGGTGGTACATGCCTGTAATCCCAGTGCTGTAGAGGCAGGGACAGGAAGACCCCTGAGCTTTTTGGCTAGTCAGTCTCATCAGTCAGTGAGCTTCAGACCCAGTTACTCTGTCTCAGATCATAAATAGACAGTTATGGAGGAAAGCACTCAATATTGACCTCAAACCTATACACACACACAGAGAGAGAGAGAGAGAGAGGGAGGGAGGGAGAGAGAGAGACAGAGAGAGACAGAGAGAGACAGAAAGAGACAGAGAGAGACAGAGAGAGACAGAGGCAGAGAAACAGAGACAGAGGCAGAGAAGAAAGACAGAGAGATAGAGAGACAGAGAGAGCATATAATCTGGCTAAACCAAAGAGAAATTTTCATTCTTTCATCAGATTTTTCTTTAAAATTAGGTTATGGACAAATATTAAGGATAAAACACTTATAAAATGTATCTAATACATTTATAGCTGCATGCATAGTGCATTTTTAATTTCCCTCTTGGCTTGCTAGTCTCAGAGCATCTCTGCAGATACAGACACACCTTAAATGGACAGAATTGCACCTACTGCTTATAGCTAGGTATAGAAATATAGAAATATAGGTATTACATAGTGTAATAGGCTTGATAATTAGTAGAAACAGATAGTACTACCTTTGGAAACATGTCATGTCATCCTCAGGTTAAACTACCACACTGTTGGCAAAGATCTTCAGATATCTAGAGCACTGGGGTTATTTCACCAATGTGTAAATTCCTGTTCTCCTTGACTTCCTAAATCAAATACTATTTGATACAGTCAACTGGATTTGTGGTCATTAGGCTTAGACACGAGCCCTGACATCAGAGGAAGCTATAACACAGGAGTTAGGAAGATTGAAACGGCATCAGAGCATCAGACTTGGGACCAAGGCTATTCTTCCTATTACTTCGTAACTGAGCAATTTGATTAACAGCCCTGTGCTTGAGTGTCTTCATCTACATAGTGAAAACAGTAATTAACTCAGATTATACATTGTTAAAGAATAATTTCCAATGAATTAACACATGTAAAGCCCTTAACACAATCTCAGGTACCAAGAAGAGCCCAATAGGTCCTAATATTATCACTGCTAATATTATCATTGCACCTGTGCAAAAGTGAAGCAATTTTAATTGCCCAGCAATATATATGAATTGCCTATGTAGATATGGCAGAAAAAGAAAGCCTGTGGGTCTGGAGCTCATAGTTTTAGCTAAATATATAAATTTAATGGTTGTGTTAATGAGCAGGAACAAGTATATTAGATATCTAGAATTAAACACATTCGTGAGAATACCAACATTTAGACTTGTCAGAGAAGAGTAAACCTACAAGAAACCTGCAAAGGGTGAACTAGAATCATGAAAGAGGAAGGGGCTGTGACAAGTCAAGGGTTTTAAGAGCAAGTTACCATCAAAGTCAGATTTGATACCCAGACTCAGCAAGATAAAGGTTAAAAGGCATTTGTTAGCTGAAGTAATGAGAAGTATTGAAGAACATGGTAGCAGAAAAGAAAGTTCTACTAGAGGTGGTACATAAGGAATGACAATGCATGAGTGAGAAGGGTGTGGAGGCAGTCAGATGAAACAGCAAATACTAAAATGCTCGACTGAACAAAGGAAAAAATAGGCCTACCATTGAGTTCAGTGGCAAAGCTCCTGTCTAGCAGGAGATGGAATTCAATCTTCAGAACTAGGGAGAAAATAAGAAGGCTCAAAGGGTATGTATGGTAAGGTTAAGAGAAAATAATTACTGGAAAATGCAGACAGCAAGGGTTCTGAGTGCTAGAGTATTCAGACACTTCTGGGATGCTTGCTATATTCAGGTTCTAGATTTGGGAGATAACTGCATAGTTTCTTACTTACTCATATTATAGTTACATGCTGTTACTGTATGTGATTTATATACTTTCTGTATTTGTAGTGACTTTTCCAATGAAAATGAAAATAAATAGAATGAAGAAATAAATTGGAAAGAGTTAAATTTCATGAGCATTTGTATAATATATACATACGTGTGTGTGTGTGTGTGTGTACACATGTATACACACAGACACAAACATACATAATTTTGTGAAACAAGAACCATTACTACATGACTGATGGTTCACCAGTCATTTGGTTCCCTATTTCTTTTTGTCTAGGATACACATAGAAAATCACATTTAAGCTAGCCATTTTGCTATCTTGGAACAACAGGATGTGTGCAGGAATCAATAGGATCTTCAGTCCAGGACCTTAAATATCCCTCAACTCTGAAGCAACAGGAATACATTTCATAACATAAAGACCAGTGGGAAAAGTGCAAATCCCCACATCACCTTTCAGTGACACACACCTAAAGGACAATTTAAGGATATTAAAAGTGGTTAAGTTAGTGTGTGAAGTCACAAAGGCTTTACATTGCATGCTATAGTCTCTAACACTAACTACTCAGTTGAACAAAAAGGTGTTATCATGAAGATTAAATAAAGGTCAGCATGAAGCACAATGACATCGAGTCGATGCTCTGGTGGCTACAATAGCCTACCGTTTGATAACAAATCCACTCAATAAGGAAAGAACAGTATAGATAAGAGGCAGCACTGATGGCTCCCAATATGTTCTAGGCAATTCTCAAATGACCTCTGCTGATCTTTGCCTCCTAGTCATCATCTTCTTCCCTTGAGCTGGGATAGACCCAGTTAAACACATTTAACTCATTGAATATGGAAAAACTGAAGGTACAACATTTCCAAATTAAGTCACAAAAGCCTGAACCTTCATCTTGCTCATGCTTACTGTTCTCTTCCCTTCTCACCTGCTCACACCACTGGGAAATTAGGAGCCGTCCTGTGTGATAAGGAGCACAGAACAAACTCTTGCCAAAACTTAGCAAAGAACCGACTGCCTTAACCTAGGATGAGCCAGCTTCTGCCAACAACATGAGTTGGTTTGGTGATAGATTCACCCCTGTTAGAACTTTGAGATGATTTTGGACACTGACAATACCTTAGCCATGAACTATGATGCCTGAGCTATGAAACCTTGTAAACCATATTCCTGACTGTCTTCGTTAGAGTCACGATTGTTGTGAGGAAACATCATGACTAAACGCAACTTGGAGAGGAAAGAGTTTTATTTTACTCACAGTTCTATATAATGGTACATCATCAAAAGCAGTGAAGGCAGGAACTCAAGCAGGTCAGAAACCTGAAGGCAGAAGCTGATGCAGAGGTCAGGGAGGAACATTGCTTACTGTTTTGCTCCTCATGGCTGGTTCAGCCTGCTTTCTTATAGAACCCAGGACCCCCAGCCCAGGGATGGCACCACACACAATGGGGTATGTACTCCCCTATTAGTCAGTAAAAAAAAAAAAAAAAATGCCATACAGGATTGGCTCATCATATGAAGACATTTTCTCAATTGAGGCACTCTCCCCTCAAATAACTTTAGCTTCTCACGTTGACATAAAACTAGCCAGCACACAAACTACAGCAACTGAAATAATAAATGTTCATAGAATAACAATGGACAACTAATCAAGGCTAGGAAAACAATATCATCATCTGTCCCAACACTGGGAGTAACTGGGACCAGCAGGACCAGGCACACAGGAACTCCGCAAGCCCAGAGGTTTTGGTTCCTTCCAGTCTGTCTGGGCTGGTGTCCTGAGCAGACCTTGGGCAAAAGCTCCGCAGCCAGTCCCACAACACCCAGAGGAAGCTCCAATCCCAGGTGCTCCAACAAGCCCAGGATCACAGGATCACAGAATCACAGGATCTCAGAGACAGCTTGACTCTGAGGAGTTCTGACACAAGGAGGATCACAGGAAGGATAGGCTCCAGTCAGATTTAGCAAGGGCAGGTAGCACTAGAGTTAACCAGATGGCGTGGAGCAAGTATAAGAAAATAAACAACACAAACCAAGGTCACTTGGCATCATCAGAACCAAATTCTCCCACAATAGCAAGTCCTGCACACCATTACACTGGAAAAGCAAGATTCAGATATAAACTCACTTCTCATGGTGATGATATAGGACTCTAAGACGGACATAAACAGTACCCTCAAAGAAATACAGGAGAACACAAGTAAACAGCTAGAAGCCCTTCAAGAGGAAACACAAAAAATCCTTTAAAGAACTACAGGAAAATACAATTAAACAGGTAAAGAAAATGAGCAAAACCATCCAGAATCTAAAAATGGAAATAGAAACAATAAAGAAATCAGAAAGAGAGACAACCCTGGAGATACAAAACCTAGGAAAGAAATCAGGAGTCCTAGATGCAAACACCACCAACAGAAAACAAGAGATAGAAGAGAGAATCTCAGGGCAGAAGACACCATAGAAAACATTGACACAACAGTCAAAGAAAATGTAAAAAGCAAAAAGCTCCTAACCCAAAACATCCAGGAAATCCAGGACGCAATGAGAAGACCAAACCTAAGAATAATAGGCATAGAAGAGTGTGAAGACCTCCAACTTAAAGGGCCAGTAAATATCTTCAACAAAGTTATAGCAAAAAAACTTCCCTAACCTAAAGAAAGAGATGCCCATGAACATACAAGAAGCCTATAGACTGGACCAGAAAAGAAATTCCTCCTGCCACATAATAGTCAAAACACCAAATGCACAAAACAATGAAAGAATACTAAAAGCAGTAAGGGAAAAAGGTCAAGTAACATATAAAGACAGGCCTATCAGAATTACACCAGACTTTTCACCAGAGACTACAGACCCTAAGAGAACACAAATGCCAGCCCAGACTACTATACCCAGCAAAACTTTCAATCACCATAGATGGAGAAACCAAAGTATTCCATGACAAAACCAAATTCACACAATATATTTCCACAAACCCAGCCCTTCAAAGGGTAATAAATGGAAAACTCCAACACAAGGAGGGGAACTACATCTCTGAAAAAGCAAAAGTGTAATCCTCCAACAAAACTAAAAGAAGATAGCCACATGAACAGAATGCCAACTCTAACAACAAAAATAACAGTAAGCAGCAATTACTTTTCCTTAATATCTATTAATATCACTGGACTCAATTCCCCAATAAAAAGACATAGACTATCAGATTGGATGCGTGACAGGACCCAACATTTTGCTGCATACAGGAAACTCACCTCAGTGACAAAGACAGACACTACCTCAGAGTAAAAGGCTGGAAAACAATTCTCCAAGCCAATGGTCCCAAGAAAAAAGCTGGAGTAGCCATTCTAATATCGAATAAAATTGAGTTTCACCAAGATGAACTCTCAATTCTGAACCTATATGCTCCATATCAAAGGGCATCTACATTCATAAAAGAAACTTTACTAAAGCTCTAAGCACACATTGCATCACACATAATAATAATGGGAGATTTCAACACCCCAATCTCTGCAAAGGACAGATCATGGAAACAGAAACTAAACAAAGACATGGGGAGATTAACAGAAGCTATGGAACAGATGGATTTAATAGATATCTATAGAACTTTTTATTCTAAAACAAAAGGATATAACTTCTTCCAGCACCTCATGGTACCTTCTCCAAAAGTGATCATATAATGGATCACAAAACAGGTTTCAACAGATACAAGAGGATTAAATAATTCCTTGCATCCTATCAGATCGCCATGGACTAACACTGCTCCTCAATAACAACATAAACAATAGAAACCCACATACATGTGAAAGCTTAACAGCATTCTACTCAATGAAAACTTGGTCAAGGAAGAAATAAAGAGAGAAATTAAAGACTTTTTTGAATTTAATGAAAATGAAGCCACAACATACCCAAACTTAAGGGAGACAATGAAAGCAGTCCTAAGAGGAGTGCTCATACACCAGCAATTTAACAGCACACCTGAAAGTGCTAGAACAAAAAGAAGCAAATTCACCCAAGAGGAGTCAAAGGCAGGAAATAATCAAACTCAGGGCTGAAATCAACCAAATAGAAACAAAAAGAACTATACAAAGAATCAACCAAACCAGGAGCTGGCTCTTTGAGAAAATCAACAAAATAGAAAAACCCTTGGCCAGACTAACTAGAGGGCACAGAGACAGTATCCTAATTAAGAAGATCAGAAATGAAAAGGGGGACATAACAACAGACACTGAGGAAATCCAAAAAAATCATGAGATCCTACTACAAAAGCATATACTCAACAAAACTGGAAAACCTGGATGAAATGGACAATTTTCTATACAGATACCAAGTACCAAAGTTAAATCAAGATCAGATCAATGATCTAAACAGTCCCATATCTGCTAAGGAAATAGAAACAGTCATTAATAATCTCCCAACCAAAAAAAGCCAGAGTTTTATCAAACCTTCAAAGAAGACCTAATACCAATACTCTTCAAACTATTCCACAAAATAGAAATAGAAGGTACTCTACCCAATTCGTTCTATGATGCCACAATTACTCTTATACCTAAGCCACACAAAGACCTAACAAAGAAAGAATACCAGACCAATTTCCCTTATGAATATCAATGCAAAAATACTCAACAAAATTCTTGCAAACTGAATCAAAGAACACATCAAAACGATCATCCACCATGATCAAGTAGGCTTCATCCCAGGGATGCAGGGATGGTTCAATATATGGAAATCAACATAATTCACTATATAAACAAACTCAAAGAAAAAAACCACATGATCATCTCATTAGATGCTGAGAAAGCATTTGACAAAATCCAACATCCCTTCATGATAAAAGTCTTGGAAAGATCAGGAATTCAAGGCCCATAGTTAACCATAGTAAAAGCAATATACAGAAAACCAGTAGCCAACATCAAACTAAATGGAGAGAAACTTGAAGCAACCCCACTACAATCAGAGACTAGACAATGCTGCCCACTCTCTCCCTACCTATTCAATATTGTACTTGAAGTCCTAGCAAGAACAATTAGACAACAAAAGGAGATCAAAGGGATATGAATTGGAAAGGAAGAAGTTATCACTCTTTGCAAATGATATGATAGTATACTTATGTGACCCCAAAAATTCCACCAGTGAACTCCTAAACCTGATAAACAACTTTAGCAAAGTAGCTGGGTATAACATTAACTAAAACAAATCAGTAGCCTTCCTTTACAAAAAGGATAAACAGGCTGAGAAAGAAATTAGGGAAACAACACCCATCATAATAGTCACAAATAATATAAAATACCTTGGTATGACTCTAACTATGCAAGTGGAAGATCTATATGTCAAGAACTTCAAGTCTCTGAAGAAAGAAATTGAAGAAGATCTCAGAAGATGAAAAGATCTCCCATGCTGATGGATTGGCAGGATTAATATAGTAAAAATGGCCATTTTGCCAAAAGCAATCTACAGATTCAATGCAATCCCCATCAATATTTCAACTCAATTCTTCACAGAATTAGAAAGATCAATTTGCAAATTCATTTGGAATAACAAAAAACCTAGGCTAGTGAAAACTATTTTCAACAATAAAGAACTTCAGGTGGAATCACCATTCCTGACATCAAGTTGTAGTACAGAGCAATTGTGATATAAAACTGCATGGTATTGGTACAGTGACAGGCAGGTAGATCAATGGAATAGAATTGAAGACCCATAAACGAACCCACACACCTATGGCAACTTGATCTTTGACAAAAGAGCTAAAACCATCCAGTGGAAAAAAAGACAGCATTTTCAACAAATGGTGCTGGCTCAACTGGCAGTTAGCATGTAGAAGAATGCAAATCAATCCATTCTTATCCCCTTACACAAAGCTCAAGTCCAAGTGGGTCAAGAACCTCCACAGAAAACAAGATACACTGAAACTAAGAGAAAACAAGGTGGAGAAGAGCCTTGAGCACATAAGCACAGGGGAAAATTTCCTGAACAGAACACTGATAGCTTATGCTCTAAGACCAAGAATTAACAAATGGGACCTCATAAAGCTGCAAAGCTTCTGTAAGGCAAAAGACACTGTAAATAGGACAAAATAGCAAACAACAAATTGGGAAAAGATCTTTACCAACCCTATATCTGATAGAGAGCTAATATCCAATATATACAAAGAACTCAAGAAGTTAGACTCCATAGAACCAAATAACCCTATTAAAAATGGGGTACAGATCCGGCCAGTGGTGGTGCATGCCTTTATTCTCAGCACTCGGGAGGCAGAAGCAGGTGGATTTCTGAGTTCGAGGCCAGCCTGGTTTACAGAGTGAGTTCCAGGACAGCCAGAGCTATACAGAGAAACCCTGTCTCAAAAAAAAACAAAAAAAAAAAAAAAAAAAAAAAAAAAAAAAAAAAAAAAACAAAAAAAACAAAAATAAAAACAAAAAACAAAAATGGGGGGTGCAGAACTAAACAAAGAATTCTCAACTGAATGGCTGAGAAGCACCTAAAGAAATGTTCAACATCCTTAGTCATCAGGGAAATACAAATCAAAACAAACCTGAGATTCCACCTCACACCAGTCATAATGGCTAAGATCAAAAACTCAGGTGACAGCAGATGCTGGAGAGGTTGTGGGAAAAAGAGGATCACTCCTCCATTGCTGGTGGGTTCCAAGCTTGTACAACCACTCTGGAAATAAGATTGGTAGTTCCTGAGAAAACTGGACATAATACTACCTGAGGACCAAGCAATAACATTCCTGGGCATATACCCAGAAGATGCTCCAATATTTAATAAGGACACATGTTCCACTATGTTCACAGCAGCCTTATTTGTAATATCCAGAAGCTGGAAACAACTCAGATGTCCCTCAACAGAAGAATGCATACAGAAAATGTGGTAAATTTACACAATGGAATACTAATGAGTTTTTAAATTCATTAAAAACAATGAATTTATGAAATTCTTAGGCAAATGGATGAATCTGGAGGTTATCATCCTGAGTGAGGTAACCCAATCACAAAAGAACAGACATGATATGCCCTCTCTGATATTATCCCAGAAGCTCGGAATACCCAAGATTCAATCCACAAACCACATGTAACTCAAGAAGAAGGAAGACCAACATATGGATACTTTGGTCCTTCTTAGAATAGGGAACAAAATACCCATGGAAGTAGTTACAGAGACAAGGTGTGGAGCTGATACTGAAGGAATGGCAATCCAGAGACTGCCCTACCTCAGGATCTTTCCCATATACAATCACCAAACCCAGACACTATGGTGGATGCTAATAAGTGCTTGCTGACAGAAGCCTGATATAACTGTCTCCTGAGAGGCTCTCCCAGGGCCTGATAAATACAGAAGTGGATGCTCACAGACATCCATTAAACTGAGTACAAGAGTCCCCAATGAAGGAGCTATAGAAAGGACCCAAGGAGCTGAAGGGGTTTGCAGCCTCATAGGAAGAACAACAATATGAATTAACCCTCAGAGCTCCCAGGGACTAAACCACCAACCAAAAAGTACACATGGTGGGACTCATGGCTTGAGATGCATATGTAGCAGAGAATGGCATAGTAAGTCATCAATGGAAGGAGAGGCCCTTGGTCCTTGTTCTATGCCTCAGTGTAGGGGAATGTCAGGGCCAGGAATCTGGAGAGGGTGGGTTGGTAAACAGGGAGAGGATGAGGGAATAGGAGGTTTTTTTGGAGGGGAAACCAGGAAAAAGGAGAACATTTGAAATGTAAATAAAGAAAATATCTTATAAACAACAACAACAACAAAAAAAAAAACAGACATCAGTGAGGGATTTTGGAGACATCCCATGATTCTGTAGGGCAACTGCTTTGCAGTTATATTTGACTGAAGGAGACATTAATAAATGTAACATATCTGCCTGCTTCAGTCCTCTTCAGCAAACGCTGCATGAAAATCATGAACCATGTGTCAGGACATAACTATCCCAAACAGAAAGTGTCTGCTAGTCCTTAAAGGGTTCATCAATGTTTGACATTGGTTAAATGTTCTGTAAGTATTCAGTGAGCAAAAATGAAAGCTCAACAAACTAAACCAAATACATGAATTTATTTCAAATTTCAGTAAGGTGTTATTAGTGAAATATGTATGTAGGTACACATATTTCATTATATTGCCTTAATTACCAAGGTTTTCTTAAATGGTATATATTAAAGGGTCAATAAGTAAGCCATTAATTATTTATTTTGCTGCCAAAATGTAACAGTTTTTCAATTTGTAGGTATCCAATATGTAAAGTTTTTTTTTTACAAATAATAATTATTAATGTACAAATAGTTACTTTTCTCTTGACTCCTCCTAAATGCTTGCAGCCAAACACTAGAAGAACATTTCAACTCACATCAGTATCATCCTATCTGTCCCATCACACTGTCTAGTTTCAGTCTATAATGAACCCTGCATAGTTTAGAGTATGCTCAGCAAGTAACTTCAGTGGAGAGTGATATAGAACTAATATCCAGCGTAGTTCTCTTTTAACAGGCCTGTATAAGCTGTCCATATTTGTTTGTGGCTTGCCTCACTTTGGTTGAGCGAACGCAAGAGACCTCTTTTCTCCTCAATTTTGACCAGTAGGCAATTTGGCTGTTCATACTTGATGCCAGATATCCTCTTCTCCTGTCTTTTTTTGTCTTGCCACTTAGTAACACTGTCATGCAACAGAAATGCTGTCACTTTATCATAGTGTGAATGCATAGTTTACATCCCTACCTTCTTTGATTAGACATCCATGTTAAGAATGAGAATCTCGATTTTCTCTCTGGTGAGTTTCTAAGACCGGAGCAGCCAGCCGGGAGGCACAGGCCCCATGAGTCCCAGGGGAGCTGCAGGGCGCCAGGGACAGGATGCTCTCAGCTTCCTAGTAACAGAGGTGGATAAGCATCCTTCTCTGTCCCTTCCCTACAAGTGGAAGGACTATCTCCAGGGGGCGCCTTAACCCAGAGACTCGGGTGAGAGCCGCCATTTTGTCTCCGGTGAGTATTTAAGACCGGAGCAGCCAGCCAGGAGGCACAGGCCCCAGGGCGGCAGGGACAGGACAAGCTCTAGTCAGAGACACTAAGAACATCTAACATCAAAAATCAAGAGATGG
>NW_022196909.1:661604-662144 GCF_008632895.1 Mastomys coucha | reverse complement strand
GAAGATAGACACATGAATGGAATGCCAGCTCTAACTACAAAAATAACAGGAAGCAACAACTACTTTTAATTAATATCTATTAATATGAATGAACTCAACTCTCCAATAAAAAGACATAGAATATCAGATTGGATACGTAAACAGGACCCAACATTTTGCTACATACAGGAAACCCACCTCACTGACAAAGACAGACACTACCTCAGAATAAAAGGCTGGAAAACAATTCTCCAAGCCAATGGCCCCAAGGAAAAAGCTGGAGTAGCCATTCTAATATCGAATAGAATCAACTCTCACCCTAAAGTGGTCAAAAATGATAAGGAGGGACACTTCATATTCATCAAACGTATGATCTACCAAGATGAACTCTCAATTCTGAACCTCTATGCTCCAAAGGCAAGGGCACCTACATTCATAAAAGAAACTTTACTAAAGCTCAAAGCACACATTACATAGCACATAATAGTAGTGAGAGATTTCAATACCCCACTCTCTGCAATGGACAGATCATGGAAACAGAAACAAAACAAGGACACAGTG
>NW_022196909.1:659856-660826 GCF_008632895.1 Mastomys coucha | reverse complement strand
CGAATTGAAGACCCAGAAATGAACCCACACACCTATGGTCACTTAATCTTTGACAAAGTAGCTAAAACTATCCAGTGGAAAAAAGACAGCATTTTCAACAGAAGGTGCTGGCTCAACTGGCGGTTAACATGTACAACAATGCAAATCGATCCATTCCTCTCTCCTTGTACAAAGCTCAAGTCCAAGTGGATCAGGGACCGCCACATAAAACCTGATACATTAAAACTAATAGAAGAGAAAGTGGGGAAGAACCTCGAGCAAATACGCACAGGGGAAAATTTCCTGAAGAGAATGCTAATAGCTTCTGCTCTAACATCAAGAATTGACAAATGGGACCTCATAAAGTTGCAAAGCTTCTGTAAGGCAAAAGACACTGTCAATAGGACAAAACAGCAACCAACAAATTGGGGAAAGATCTTTACCAACCCTATATCTGATAGAGGGCTAATATCCAAGGTATACAAAGAACTCAAGAAGTTAGACTCCAACGAACCAAATAACCCTTATAAAAAATGGGGTACAGAGCTAAACAAAGAATTCTCAATTGATGAACACCAAATGGCTGAGAAGCACCTAAAGAAATGTTCAATATCCTTAGTCATCAGGGAAATGCAAATCAAAACAACCCTGAGATTCCACCTCACACCAGTCAGAATGGCTAGGATAAAAAACTCAGGTGATAACAGACACTGGAGAGGTTGAGGAGAAAGAGGAACATTACTTCATTGCTGGTGGGATTGCAAACTGGTACAACCACTCTGGAAATCAGTTTGGCGGTTCCTCCGGAAATTGGACATAGTTCTACCGGAGGACCCAGCTATACCACTCCTGGGCATATACCCAAAAGATACTGCAACATGTAATAAGGACACATGCTCCACCATGTTCATTACAGCCTTATTTATAATAGCCAGAAACTGGAAACAACCCAGATGTCCCTCAACAGAGGAGTGGTTACAGAAATTGTGGT
>NW_022196909.1:654951-659570 GCF_008632895.1 Mastomys coucha | reverse complement strand
GATTGCAAATTCGATCAGCAATAGGAGGAGAGGACCTCGGCCCTGTGAAGGTTCTGTGCCCCAGTATAAGTGAATGCCAGGGCCAAGAAGTGGGGGAGGGTGGGGTGGCAGGCATAGGGAGGAAGGAGGCAACAGGGGTTTGTTTTTGTTGTTTTTGTTTGTTTGTTTGTTTTTTGGGGGGGAAACTGGGAAAGGAGAAATTTACATGTAAATAAAGAAAATATCTAATAAAAAAAAGAATGAGAATGTCCATTTGTTTAGACATTTTTTTAAATAAAACGTAGAGTTCTGAAATATATTCTTCCACAAAGGTGATTTCTGTACCTTTTACATGTTAATCACTGTTTTCTCACTTGAAGATGTAAGTAAGCATGTCTTTACCCTCTTCTAAAATTACTTAAATCTTTTATTTCTTTCATCATTATATGTATTAAGATACCCAATTGACATAAAATTTGGTACTTTTAGATGTTATTTTTCTCAAAAAGTATACTTAATAAAATTATATATGTATAAAAATAATAAATTTCAGTAATATGTCTTCAAATATTCTCAATGCTAAAATATTTTAAAAGGTTTCTCCATTTTGAAGTTGTTACCAAAACAAAACAGCTAAGATTAGAGACAATAATTCGTTTTATATAGAAAAAAAGTCTATGTTCTTTCAAATACAGTTTATATTGTAATCCTATTATAGAAGATGTGGGAGGTTTTCACCAACAAGGCCAATACTGGAAGATGGTATGTATGCTTTGTTATTCTGAAGTGCTCACTGGACTAAGAACCACTTATTGTCACAACCACCATGCGTGAAAATTACAGTAAAGTTCACAAAGTCGCAGCAGTTTATGTCTTCAGAAGGAAATCTACTACATCCTAGCACTGAAGACTCTTTTAGCACAGCACCACATGGTCTAATGGGCTAAGAAGGTAGCAGAATCCTCTCAGGGTTATTTACCTCTTTGTTGATAAAGAATTAGATGCAATAACTATAAATCCATCAGTCCCCCTACCTGTGAAGTATCTTTGAAGATGAAGGTCTTAGTGAATATGTTCCCAGTGGCCTAATCCAAAGACAAGGGTTGTAGCCCCGAGTAAGCATAGCAACATCCTCAAAGTTGGAGGTTCTTTGATGTATCAACTAGGGCTTTTCGTGCTGGCACCTCAGTCTCAAAACTAGTTGAGTCCAAATCCCAATTTTTTAGTTTACAAGTGATCTTGATTTAATTATTCAGTCAGTCACCATGTATTAGTACACACCCCTGTGAATCCGATGTTGCTCAATTACTAACCCAGACACAGCCTTCTATCCTTACTATCCAGCCAAGCGCTCACTCAGATGGAAATGTCTGTGCAGACTTTCAGGAACTGAGAAGTAAACCGAGCCTAGTCTCATCTACCAGAGGAACAGGCAGAGTCCTGTGCACCTCCCTCAGGTGGCAATGTCTACCAACAGTAGAACACAGACTTCAGCCCCGACCATCTGAGAACCCCATGAAGCTTACATACCTCCCACAAGTAGCTCTACCCACTCCCACTGCGACCTCAGTCCCTACCCACTCCCACTGCGACCTCAGTCCCTTCTACCTAAGGACACCTGCTAGCTCTCTGGAAGGTCCACTGCTGTCATCAGAAGCTATACCTAGCTCTACCTAGCTAAGCTCAGAGTACTTCAGATACATCGTTTGCACACTGACACTTGAGTGGCCCCAGGACTGAATCTTGAACACCATTTCGCTGGCCCATAATCAGACAAGTTTGAGTAGCAGCAAACAAAGATCTAAACAGCCACTCTATACAAGTGGGACAAATATACATACCAAAAATCACTACCAACAACCTAACTCCACATCCCTAGGTCCTTCTACAAAAATGTAATATGGAAAACCAATAATAATACATCTTCTCCAAAAGTTAGTACTACCACAGTCCTAATGTTCCCTGGGAAAACAACTTAGATGATACACAGGACAATGATTTAGAAATAACAATTATAAATATGTTCAAGAAAGTCCAAGAGGATGGGAGTAAATACTGCGACTAGATGACATCACAGAGGCAGGGCAAGGAGAGCATCTTAGTTGGAAGAAATACCAGTTTGTGAGAAAACTGAAGATGGAAATCACAGAGTCAGAAAGACCAGAGACAAGTTAGAGAAAATCAATTAATTCAACGCTTATTATAGGCCTAAATGCATTCTTCTGTTTTGCCCTGGGAATAAGGCAGGAAGTGCCATTGGCTGAAGTTAATTTTTCTGTGGTGGGTCACTATTCTGAGGCTGCTAAATGTGGTAGCCACAGGCAAGAGAGCTAAGTATACTTCAGTTTCTCACAGCACTGTGTAGGACACATCTTTGTCTCAGTCTTTCTTGTTTGGAAATTTAGAATTAGCAGATTCACAAGTCCCCCTCAAAAGCAGAGGATGCTCTCTTCCTCCTGAATGCTTCCCCGGGCTAGTCTCACATGCTCACAATTCCATCAACCTTGTTCTGGTACTGTAAAAATCAGAGCAAGTCTCTATTTTTCAAGAACAAATTATTCTTCTGGTACTTTATCTCAATTTTGAGCATCTTGTTTCAGTGCTTATTATTTTTGAATTATTCATTCATGATAAATATTGCAGTGTCCTTACTGTGACTGCCAGAATCAAATGCAGGAACACAGCGATACTATATTTCTGCTTTTTAATCTGAAATTTCTCAGGTTTTCTAGACATTGAAGTAGCTTTGAATAACACACACACACACCAAAAAAAAAAAAAAAAAAAACTTAAAAACAAAGCCTAGAATAACTTTTTTTAGATCTTTCTCCAAAGTATTCCAGGTCCATAAAGTGTACTCCACAGAATATATTTGTTCATGACTAATAATGTTCAATTAGCTGGTGAAGGAAACACAAAATAGCCATGCACCCATTTCCCATACTATATCTAAGTGCTCTGATATGTCTATTGTGCACAATTAGATTTTCCACAACATAAATATTTTTGCTCTTTTGAGATCAGAGAACATATTCCATTAAATAGTAGTTGAGCTGGTCAATGTTACAACATTCATTTTTACAGATACAAAATTGTAAACATCTTTTGGGTTATAGGAGGCTTGCTAAATTGATATTTATGGGACTAGCTAAGCGGAGTTCCTCCATTTCTTCCTTTTATTAAACCTTCAGCTTACTTTGGAGGTATTCTTGCAGACTTCCATGTCTCATCAACTCTGTAATAATATAAATTGGATCTTCTAAAGTGCAAACAGCATAAAGCTGGATGAGCTTTGGGTGTCTTAGGCTCTTCATTATCTGTGCCTCCCTCAGGAAGTCATTTGGATCCATTGAACCTGAAACAAGAAGAGGAGGAAATCACTTTATGTCACTGAGGCGTTCCTGTCCCCACAGCAGCCTGGTGGGAAGCACCAAGATTGCCTCCTGCCTCTCAATAATCTAAGAGAGCATCGGTGCCACAAATCCTCAGAGTTATCAAAGAATGGAATCAGCTCAGCCAGGGCAACCTAATTACTATATGCGCCACTGTGTCAGGGGTATGCAGTTTATGTGCTATGATGTGTAGGTGACGAGCAAGTGGATTCATGTCTGGATGACAAATGAAACGACAGAGAGATACTGACAGTGTAATTGATGACATGAGACAGGCATCTTCACACACAGAGCGAGTGTCCATTAACACAAACACAGGCAGGCAGACTGTTTAATTATTCCAGCCAGAGATCTTGGCTTTGGATCTAGAGAGGACTCACTTCCGCCCTGTCCTTGGTGCCCGCTCTGGGAACAGTTGACAAGCACCTTAAAAATATGACTTTGCCATGTTCCTTTCCTTGACTTTGTAGAAATATAGGGTGTAGGCCAACTAAGAAGTATTCAGGGACATTTCCAAAAGCTAACAGTGTGCTTCACCATTTTATATTTTTAATGTCAAACTGATACCCCACCTTTTCTCCTACATTATCCATCCAATTCCTCCATCAGAGCCCTAAAGGTTTGAGGCTCTGAATCCTCCTTGGAGAACTCATTAACAGGTTGATTTTAAATAATACTCTAATTCTAATTCTAAATGAACTCTAATTCTTATATAATGTATCAAAGAGTCAATATCAAATAAAAAGGAGAAGAAAAAAATGCCTGGAGTTTACACTTCAACAGTAATTGTTAAGTCTCTTATTTTTAGTATGTAATATTCTAGAAGTATTACTGTGATTGATCATATCTTGATATTCACTCAGAACATCATTCCATTCATCATCTGCTCCCGATAAGGACTTCATGGTTAACATGAGAACCCAGACATACATACGTTTTGACCTGTAAGGGTTGCACTGTGGCTTGTTTGTCAATGTGATGTTATTTCACACTATGTAGTGAAACAGTCTACCGCTCGCTGCAAAGCCTGTAAGTTCAGCCTCCAAGCTCAAAGTTGAATTTTAAAACAATTTTAGCTATACTACTAGCTCTCTTTGTAGTCTTGAGCATGTTGGCTGATCTCTCTAAACTTCAGGATTATAGCAGTGCCTAGCATACTTTGACCCAATAACTGATACTATTGGTGGTGGTGGTGGGGAGTGGTGGTGATGATGGTGGTGGTGGTGGTGGTGGTGGTGATGGTGGTAG
>NW_022196909.1:643986-654363 GCF_008632895.1 Mastomys coucha | reverse complement strand
GGGGGGGGTGGTGGTGGTGGTGGTGATTTCACATACACTTACAGATTAGGGAAACTGAACACATTAATTGTGTTTTGTATTGGCTGGAGAGAAAAGACAAGGTTGTAAAGAGGAAAAGAAATAAAGCTATTCTTTTCTTATTTATGAGCTCCCTTAGTGCCAACATTATCACTGGTCAAAAAAGTTTAAAATTTAGAATCATAGTAGAAAAATGTAGGTGGTAATAAAAGGGACACATAAATCATACCAAACCACTTTTTTCTCAGTGGTTAAAAATAACCTATATCAAATATAGATATATTGTGACCATCTCCTCAAAAAAAGAAAGATTAAAAAAGATAATCTGACTGATGAAGGTTGAAGTGACAGTAGTCCTTGTAATCATCATTCAAACAAGTTCTATAGGACACGTAGACAATCCTAAATCAGACTTTCTCTAGGAGCGTAAGGACACGTAGACAATCCTAAGTCAGACTATCTCTAGGAGCTTAAGGACACGTAGACAATTCCTAAGATCTCGAGGAGCTTAAGTTGAAGCATAATGGGAGACTGCAGGTGAGAGCTACTCAGAATTTTCATGGCCAGAAGCTGACCAGAGGAAGGGAGTCCCAATCTCAAGCCAGCTAGTAATGCAACATTAAATATTAATTTTTGCCTGTCAAAGCTAGTGTGGGAGTTGATTTCAGGCTCATCTTTATTGCGTAGTAGTCTGCTAGGCAATAAATAGCTGCTAAGATTGATTAATGGCCCCAGTAAAGTGAAGATATTTAACCAATCACCAAAGCTATTTGCCGCTATTACACTGTAAATCAATAATAATTATTCCTGTTGGGGACAAACTCTCATGGCTTTTTTTGGCATAAGAAATATGACATATTTGTTGTTGTTCTCTTTTGACCTCCAGAAAGCTTTCCATAGAGAGCAATGTTAGGAAGGACAGCTTGCTGTTTATGTTTAAAAAAAGAATAATTTAGGTTGGACAGTGAAGTTTCAGCTCAGTTGTCAACAAGACTAGCATTTAGAAGTGCCCGTGCATAGTAACTATGAACCAGTCAATGCTGGAACAGATTGTCCTCACTGGCAGTCATTGGGTGACATCTAGCCACATACAAGTGTCTCTCTAATGTTTCATCCAGAGGATATGGAGGCTGGAACCAAATTCCTGTATGATCAAGCCTATGCTTGGGAGCTCTGTCTGGAACTACAAGTTAACACTTTATTAAGAACTTCTGGCATTAAAAACCTTTGTGGCCACTAGTCTAATCTATCCTCCTAAGAGTCTAGCAATGGGAAACTGCTATGATTCCCACATCCCGATGAGGAAATACAGAAAGTTTCATGAACTATCCAGAGGCACAGAGATAAAGCCAAGTTTGAACTCGGATTTATCTTAGCCGGAACTTCTTGCTCTGACATGTTACACTACAATACCTCAACATTTTCTGTCCCTAGCACCTTTAATGTCTCAGCTGGTTTTCTTCACAATGCCCCATGCCACAAAACATTTAACCCTTCATTTGATTTTTAAGTTCCATCCAAACAACTGTAAGTTATTTTCCTTGGAAACTAATGGCTCTCTGAGAAGGTAACACAGGGAAGGTAAAAGGAGAAAGGGAATTGCTTTGAAAAGTAGCACAAGCAGAGTACAGCACTGCATAACTCCTCAAATGTTGCAATCAGATCAAGTGCTGCTCTCCCTCATGCCCTAGTCTCGGTTGATTTTTGTGTAGATTTCACATTTGATTATAGCAGTCATCAAAACTTGGCATAGAGAAATCAAACTGGAACAAAGCTGTTCTCCACTTTTACAGCTTTCACAGTTTGGGGAATGGGAAGAGGATGCTGTGCAGGCTGCGAGGGAGAGAACCATTCTCAATCTCACTCAGCTGTAGACTCAGCATTCTAGAATATTGCCCTGCCAGGTAAGATGTGGTCTAATTAGTGGTTATGATTCTTGCAGCATTATTAGAGCTAGATATGAGGTCAGCACCTCATTCTGTGCTACCACAGAAAGTCATTGTCACTAGGGCAATAGTGGCAAGACTGTTATGGCGATAACCAGATTCTCTTTTGATAGGATTTGAGGCCCTGTATGTAGGAAGAAATCTATGCCTGCATTGGGAACTTGGTTAAAGTATAAATGTGTGTGTGTGTGTGTGTGTGTGTGTGTGTGTGTGTGTGTATGTGTATGTGTGTGTATGTGTATATATGTATGTGTATACATATATACATATATATACATAAATATATATAAATATGCATATGAATGTACATATATATGCCTAGTGGGGTAATAGGTTTTTGGGAGAAACCTATTACTCTTGTTTTACTGAATTAACATACTGTTGAGTTGCTTTCTA
The DNA here is from genome assembly GCF_008632895.1 of Mastomys coucha. NCBI lineage: Eukaryota > Metazoa > Chordata > Mammalia > Rodentia > Muridae > Mastomys > Mastomys coucha. The sequence continues at coordinate 652,003 of NW_022196909.1, read as the reverse complement.
AATGTTTATGTTTATACTCCTAGATTAGTCCTACTTGAGGGTGTGGTCAGAGAAGCTTCTTTATGTGGTGGGCAATGGGTAATGCAAAGATGCATAAAATGTCAAAGTCCTAAGAATGAGTGATTGGTGAGAATTCACACCAAAACAGGACATCTATTATCAGTCTTCACACCAAGGCTCAGGAGATGTTCTAGGATATGCAGGAATCCTGTGAATCACTATCTTCTGATAGTGTTGCTGCATGCACAAGCCCAAGGCAGCTGTGGTTGCCTGTATAAGACATGCTCGCAAGTGTTTGTCAATATTCTATTACAGATATGGAAGGGCATCATGAGGCTCTACGCCTTCCTCAAGAGCTATTGGTAGTTAATGACTTCTAATACACACACGCACACACACAGAGAGAGAGAGAGAGAGAGAGAGAGAGACAGAGACAGAGACAGAGACATAGAGAGACAGAGACATAGAGAGAGAGACAGAGAGAGACAGAGACAGAGACAGAGATAGAGACACACAGAGAGAGACAGAGAGAGACAGAGAGAGACAGAGAGAGAATCATTTTCTTCAGTGGTGTAGCCACTGGCAAATTTCCCATGTTCCAGGGAATATCATGCCTATCCATACTTTTGCAAGCAACTTGGATTAAACTTAGTTTATCATCATCATCAAAAACAAAACAACAAAAAAACAAACATAAAAGTAGGGAGGTACTTGTGGGAAGAAGAAGCAATTCAATGAGAGTAAAGGGAGAAATGAAAGCATAATGGTGCATGTTAAAATTATTTAAAAAATATATTATACACATGTACACATGTATGGAATTGTCTAAAATGATTCACAAATATGGTATCAACAAAAATAATACAACACCATCAAAAGCTGAAACCCTACACTACTTAAATGCAACAACTTTGTGTCATATTCAAGATGTTACTTCCAATGTCTCTCAGCTCCTCTTGTCAATTGCTTGGGATTCCCCACAGTGCCTTAACTCAGAGTTTGGGAAACATAGAACTATACATACTAACATCTGAGATGCTAAATTCTTAAGTTCAGTCAACAGGAGGCTTCTGAAAAAAATGTAAGCATGGTGGACTAGGAAATGACGGAGGTCCACTGAGCACCGTAGTCTACCCGATAGTTACGATCCTTGCGGTGTAATCAGAGGTGGATATGAGGTGGCCAGAGACACATGTGCTTTCATAGAATATCATTTCTATAGAGCATAATTCAACAATGACAACTATGTACCAGAAGCTCTGCTATTCATTAACATTATAATAACAATAACAATATACTTTTTCATGACTAACTTTGAACCAGGACCTATACAATGTGTCTCTACTAATGACCTAATTTAATTTTTATAATAACTTTGCTAGAGTGGCCTTAGCATTATTACTATTTTAATCATGTATTACTATTTTAATCATGTGATTTATCTTTAATAAAGAATGTTATTCCTTGAATAATTCTAACTTGTCATCTGTTTGTGTGTACATGTGTATATGAATGTGTGTGTGTGTCAGTCAGAGACCAACAACAAATGTCTTTATCACTCTATTCCTTATTTTTTTTTTTTTTTTTTTTTTTTTTTTTTTTTTTTTTTTTTTTTTTTTTTTGGTTTTTTCGAGACAGGGTTTCTCTGTGTAGCCCTGGCTGTCCTGGAACTCACTCTGTAGACCAGGCTGGCCTCGAACTCAGAAATCCACCTGCCTCTGCCTCCCAAGTGCTGGGACTAAAGGCGTGCGCCACCGCCGCCCGGCTATTCCTTATTTTTTAATTGGATATTTTATTTACTTATACTTCAAATGTTATCCCCTTTCCCAATTTCCCTTCTGCAAACCCCCTAGCCCATACTCCTTATCTTTTTAAACAAAACCTATCTGTGACTTTAGTTCAAAGATTCATCAATACTGACTGGCCAGCATGAGTCCTACTGTGTCAGTGCTGGAACTTCAGGTGTGTGGTGCCAGCATGAGTCCTACTGTGTCAGTGCTGGAACTTCAGGTGTGTGGCGCCAGCATGAGTCCTACTGTGTCAGTGCTGGAACTTCAGGTGTGTGGCGCCAGCACGAGTCCTACTGTGTCAGTGCAGGAACTTCAGGTGTGTGCCGCCAGCATGTGAGTCCTACTGTGTCAGTGCTGGAACTTCAGGTGTGTGCCAACAGCATGTGAGTCCTACTGTGTCAGTGCTGGAACTTCAGGTGTGTGCCGCCAGCATGTGAGTCCTACTGTGTCAGTGCTGGAACTTCAGGTGCGTGGCGCCAGCATGAGTCCTACTGTGTCAGTGCTGGAACTTCAGGTGTGTGGCGCCAGCATAAGTCCTACTGTGTCAGTGCTGGAACTTCAGGTGTGTGGCGCCAGCATGAGTCCTACTGGGTCAGTGCTGGAACTTCAGGTGTGTGGCGCCATACTTGGCTTTTCACATGGGTGCTGAGTGGGGATAGAGCTGATGGCCAAAGTAAGGACCTCACAAATGTGTGTTAAGTATTTTACCAACTGAGCAATATCTCCAGCACCTGCATCTGATTGGTAAAGTATGTTTTGCCAATAAGTTACAAAAAAGGAAGACGGAATCCTAACTTTTCAGAAGACAGAGCTAGAGGTGTTTTAAGCTTCACTGGAATGAGAACATGCTCCTGTCTTCCTATTTTAAAAATTTATCTATAGTTTATAGTCACCTAGATTACAATGATGGCAACATCTCCTTGCTGCCAGCACTGGCTGTCCTATGAAGTCTATGGCATTTATGATGGGAATTTGTAATATAGAGAAAATCAATGTATGCTGTTTAACCTTTGACATTCTCCTACCTGGCTTTAATGTTTTTACAGCCACTGGAGTGGTATTATTCCACAGGCCTTCCCAAACTTCTCCAAATTGACCGGATCCCAGTCGTTTCAGAAGCTGTATGGAGTTGCGGTCTATCTCCCACTGGTCTGCAGTTTTATATGACAAATCAAAGGGGGCTGGCACCTGTATCTGTTTCAGAGAAAAAGGAGGATACTTGTCAGAAATAAGTCAAGGCACGAGCTTAGGGGACAAACATACTTCCCATGCGAGTCTGTTGACTTAAGTTTGATTCCTGGAGTCTATGTAGAAGGAGAGCTATGATTACATACAGCTTCCCTCTAACCTCTATATGCACACTGTAGTACGTAAGTGCATGCACATGCACATATATAACATTTTGATTGAAAAATAGTCTTTAGAGCCCCCAGAGCTCCCACCAACCAAAGAGTACCCAGTGGGTACCCAGGTTCCAGCTGGATATGTAGCAGAGGATTGTCTTATCTGGCATCACTGGGAGGGGAGCCCCTCCTGTGGAGGCTTGATGACCCAGAATAGGGAATTCTAGGGCACTGAGGCAGGAGTGGGTGGGTGGGTGAGGAAGCACCCTCATAGAGGCACGAAGAGGAAGGGGGGATAGGAGGCTTGTGGAGGGGAAAGTGGGAAGGGGGATATCATTTGAAATGTAAATAAAATACCCAATAAAATAAAAACAGTAAAATAGTCTTTACTTTTTAAGGAAAATATTGATTCTAAATAACAAATACGGTAAATTAAAATCTGTACTGTTAAGTCTTTCAACTAACTTTCTCTCATGTGTTCCAGCTCTGTGTCCATCCACCCAAGCAGCATTCAGTGTCATCCTCACAGGAGTCTGCAGGAACTTTTCTCTGTCTCCTGCCTTGCTGCATCCTCACTGTGTGAAGCTGAACTAGGAAAGCTTCCTCTTTCATAAGTCTTTCCTACACTCCTTGGCGGTAGCATTTATTATATGCATCACATCTCTTTGCAAAATGAAACCATCAATTTTCAAATCCATTTTTGTCATTTCTCTTTGTTTTCTATTCACTCACCTCAATTAATAAGTAATTTTCAGGCATGAAGTAGACACCTTCAGTAAATAAAACTGGCAAGGCCAGTTACATATCAGAGCACTGTAATAGTTAATTGAACAATCAACTTGATTGGACTGAGACACACCTAAGATGGTGGTTCTCAACCTGTCTGTCAAGACCCCTCTGGCAAAGCTCTGTCTCCCAGAATATTTACATTATTATTCATAACAGTAGAAGTATTACAATTATGAAGTACAGTAAAAATAATTTTATGGTCAGAGGTCACCAACCATGAGGAACTGTATTAAATGGTCGCAGCATTAGGAAGGATGAGAACCACTGACCTAAGAGGTTAATTAAACAAACTTTTAGGTATGTCTCTGGCGGTATTTCCAAAGCCGATTAAGTCACAAGAGCTCTGGGAGAATCAACAGCTTGATCCTTGGTGCTCTTACATGATGATGGCTTTCCTAGGCAGGCTTAAAGAAAGGACAGGGTCTATTGGATGGTAGTGGAGTGTTTCTTTGGAGCTGTATTTTTCATGTGGTTGCCTCCTGTATTCTCCCTTTTATATATTTCCTATCTGCCATGAACCTGTTCAACCATAAACTCCTGCCACCATGACACTCTGCCCAGGTGTGCAGACAAAATAAACCTTTCCTCTTAGGTTGCTTCTGTCTGATGATCACAGGAGCACTATGGGTACTAAAACTCATTTAGTTTAGTCAGGTTTACTGCATATACTATGTCTCTATTGTAGCTATCAAACTCGAATACAAGTGGTTCTCAACCTTCCTAATGCTGTGACTCTTTAATATAATTCCTCATGTTGTGAACCCCACCATAAAATTGTTTTCATTACTTCATAATTGATATTGCTACTGTTATGAATCATAATGTAAATAGTTATGTTTTCCAATGGTCTTAGATGACCAACTCCTGTAAAGAGGTCGTCCCACTTCCCCCAAAAAGAGTCGTGACCCACAGGTTGAGAACCACTGGTTTAATATAAGTGCACAAAATAACTAAACATAGTAAAGGAACCAGTGTGTCTCCTATAAAATAATTAACAAGCCGGGCAGTGGTGGTGCACACCTTTAATCCCAGCACTTGGGAGGCAGAGGCAGGCAGATTTCTGAGTTCGAGGCCAGCCTGGTCTACAGAGTGATTTCCAGGACAGCCAGGGCTACACAGAGAAAAACCCTGTCTCAAAACCCCCCCCCCCCAAAAAATTAACAAAACAAGCAAATTTCCTTTTAAAATGAACATGGGATAGTACTGAATATAATAATAGTTTCCCTATTCCTGTCCTAAGTAACCAAATGATTGTGTTTTTCTATGAACTAAGAACAAACGCCAAATGCTTGAGTGTCTGAGAAGAAAGTATTAACTTAAATGATAAGTGAATTCAGCAGAAATACTTTCACCTTTAAGCATGGCTTCTCCAGCTTGACACACAGCCCATCACTGGTTGTGGTGTAGTAGTTTACAAATTCTTTCAAGGTTGAAAAGGCTTTCCTTCTGGTGAGGAAGAAGCCACCTTCATCCAACCTTCTTATTCTGTAGTGTTTGACAACACCTCCATCTAAAACTAGAACATAAAACAAATCCTGTCAATAAAGGCATCTCCAAATCCAAACCTTTTTTGTGGTTGTTTGTCACTGTATGGAATGAAATTTTCACAAAATTGGTATCTTTCAACTTTGTCACAGAATGTATGAAATTTACAAAAAGGACATACCCAAAATTTGTGGTAGGGAAGCAGAGGCACTCACTAGGAGATAAGATTGAAGGAAAGAGAGGACACACACTAAAAAGTAAGAGTAACAGTGAGGCTAGCAAGCGTCACTGAAGAAAGCTGTAAAATTAAATCTGTTGTTCTAACAACGGAAGCAAGAAGATCTTGATCTAGCTCAGAAATCACAGCATATAGAGATAACAGCACAAGGTGTTGAGAAAAGCTCAACTCATGCTGGTGTTTTACACCAGGAAATCTAATAAAAGGAAGAATGAAGCAGAGTGAAGTATTAAAGGGGATTCCACAGTGCCAGTGCAAGTAGGCAACCTTCTGTGCAGACTGACAGCAGAAAGATCCAGCAGATGCAGCAGGAGAGGTTCTACAGAGCCTACAATGTGGCTTACACGTTCTCCTGCAATATTGTTTAGCCCACAGGCTAATCTACAGCATCTGCAGGGACAATAACCCATATTACTTTCTGGTAGTCTGAATGACCAGGGAAACTTTGTTCTGCTTTTGCCACTAATCACTCTCTCTTGCTAACAATATTCCCTTTTTCTCTAGAAAATCCTTGCTCTCCTAGCAAGATGAAATTCAGAAAGATCCCAAGCCCAGCCTGATCTTGGGAATGCCAAGTCAGAGAGAGCTATCTAGAAGCTTCAATTCTGAGATATATAAAGGAACCCAAGAAGACAAAAACAATTTTGCCATCACCATTGTTTTTCTGGACTTGTTTTGGGTTTGTTTTGATGATGGAGTTTTAAACTATTGAGAGAATTTGTGTGTCCACGGGAAGGAAATTTGCCTGAAAAAGGACACAACCCAGTGGAAAACAGTATTCACTGAGGAAGTAAATCTTACTTCTTGGGGTCAACTATATATGGCTATTTCATAACTACAATTTTGAAACTTTTATGAATCATAATATAAATATCTCATATGCAGGATATCTGATATATGACCACCAAAGTGGTTGCAACACACAGGATGAGAACCAGTGCTCTTTACAACCAGATTTCAAAAACAAGATCCACTTGACTGAATTCATAATGAAAATATGATATAACGAAACAATCCAGTGGCTATAGTTCCTTCCGTTCCCTCTGAGCTGGTATTCTGAGCAGACCTTGGGCCTCTGTAGCCAGTCCCAAAACACCCAGAAGAAGCTCCACTCCCAGGCGCTCTGACACGGCCAGGATCAGAAGTGAGGAGGACCCAACATCTGTCCCAACACCCAGAGTAACTGGGACCAGCAGGATCAGGCACACAGGAACTCCACCAGCCCAGTGGCTCTGGTTCCTTCCCGTCTCTCTGGGCTGATGTCCTGAACAGACCTTGGGTGCAAGCTCTGCAGCCAGCCCCACAAAACCCAGAGGAAGCTCCACTCCCAAGTGCTCTAAGAAGCCCAGGATCAGAGATGAGGAGGACCCAACATCTGTCCCAACACCAGGAGTAACTGGGACCAGCAGAACCAGGCACACAGGAACTCCACCAGCCCAGTGGCTCTGGTTCCTTCCTGTCTCTCTGGGCTGGTGTCCTGAGAAGACCTTGGGTGCAAGCTCTGCAGCCAGTCCCACAACACCCAGAGGAAGCTCCAATCCCAGGTGCTCCAACAAGCCCAGGATCACAGGATCCCAGAATTACAGGATTACAGAGACAGCTTGACTCTGAGGAGTTATGGCACAACCAGGATCACAAGAAAGACAGTCTCCAGTAAGATTCAGCAAGGGCAGGTTGCACTAGAGATAACCAGACGGTGGGGTGGGGGGCAAGCATAAGAAAATAAACAACACAAACCAACGTTACTTGGCATCACCAGAACCCAATTCTCCCACCATAGCAAGTCCTAGACACACCATCACACTGGAAAAGCAAGATTCAGATATAAAATCACTTCTCATCATGATGATACAGGACTTTAAGAAAGACATAACTAGCACCCTCAAAGAAATACAGGAGAACACAGGTAAACAGCTAGAAGCCCTTCAAGAGGAAACACAAAAATCCCTTAAAGAACTACAGGAAAACACAATCAAACAGGTGAAGGAAATGAGCAAAACCATCCAGAATCTAAAAATGGAAATAGAAAGAATAAAGAAATCAGAAAGAGGGACAACTCTGGAGATACAAACCCTAGAAAAGAAATCAGGAGTTATACATACAAACATCACCAACATAACACAAGAGATAGAAGAGAGAATCTCAGGGGCAGAAGACACCATAGAAAACATTGACAAAACAGTCAAAGAAAATGCAAAAATCAAAAAGCTCCTAACCTAAAACATCCAGCATTTTCAGGACGCAATGAGAAGACCAAACCTAAGGATAATAGGTATAGAAGAAAGTGAAGATTCCCAATGCAATGGGCCAGTAAATGTCTTCAACAAAATTATAGAAGAAAACTTCCCTAACCTAAAAAAGAGATGCCCATG
>NW_022196909.1:625813-642449 GCF_008632895.1 Mastomys coucha | reverse complement strand
TTTAAAATTTATATTGAGAAAAATGTATTTTCACTATTGCTGTAGATGAGCATCTATATAAGACTGTTCAATGGATTATTGTTTTATATCAAACAACTTTTATAATACTTATTTTTATTGTTATAATATTTTATAAATTTTAAGGAATATGACAAAAAAGATATTGAAGGGGGTCTCTGGGAGGAGCAGTGGTACAAAAGGGAAACAAGAATGTGATTTAATTCTATTTACTTAAAATATGTTTTTAAATGTTAACAAATTCAGATAAATTGAAATCATGTAACTTTTCTCCTCATAATGCAATAAAAGTTAAAAAAATCATCTATACTGAACATGTAAAAATATATATATATAATATGACAATAAGAAGACATCATCTGAATTTGGGTTAAACCTCCTTTCATTCCTTTTTTAATAAAAAACACAACTGGACAATTAGCCACTTAAAGAGAATATCATTATCTTACATTATAATTTTAAGTGTACATCCTTATACGCTGATCTGTCAAATTACCAATGCTACTGACTGACTCTTGGGTCAAGGTTAATTGACCTGCATCACCATCTCCAAGTAGAAGGCCTTTATTAAGATGGAAAATTGTATCCGGATTAAAAGGCTAACCAAAAAAATATATATATATCAAAGAGAGCTGTAAACAATTCCACGTCAGTCCCAATTCATTTCTCCACCAAGTAATAAAAAATAAAATATGTGGAAGCAAAATATAAGTATAGCTGCAATTTATATAACTTATTGGCCTGAAAATTTAAGCTTTGCCATTTATCAAAAAGAAAAGTGCATCAATTATAGCTGGGATGTTTAGCAAACCAATAGATCTGTAATTGGAAATGATGAAAAGCAATTCTTTTAATTCCCATTTTTAAACAAGATGGACCATCTCATGGATCCAAATTGAAGTGGACTATGTGTACATTAAACACGAATTTATGGATTTTTGTTTAATGGGCCACAAAAGATTGAAAAGCTTCCAAGCAAGAAATTTAAATCAATAGATGAAGAAAGAGTTAAAATACTCTATATTGTTTCCCCAATCAAGGGGGAAATCTCAATGATTGATACTGCCGTGGAAATTTCCACTGATTATAAAGAAAGGTTGAGTACATGTTTGGCAGATTTTTATTAATATAGGTCTGAACTCTTTAACTTAACCAGGTACTAATATTTGCAAATGCAGATAGTTTCCAAGCACAATATGAAAAATTTTATTTCATGGTATAAAGAATCACTTCAAAAGAGGGACAATCCAGGCTGTAATTTAATACATGAATGAAATGAATGCCAATCCCCCTGGGCCTTGATATCATCAACATTAAATTCAATGTAGACTTTAGCAAGCTCCCGCCTCCCAAATGCTTCTGCATTCATGTGCAGGTCTTTCTGATGCCCATAGCTTTCTCTCCCTGTATTCTGTGCTTTTGTTTTGTTTTTCTACAGTCTTTTCATTAAACTTAAATGAGCTTTTTAAATTTCACTTACATGATTTTTTTCCTATGGATGGTCAGCCTAGCAGCTGCCTCTCTCTCTAGATCTCCATTTAAAACTCATTAGCAAGTCTGTCCTACCCACACAAGCACGTGGCTTTTATCAGATAACACACTTAAATACACTGACAATAAATATCTCTGGAACGACATGGCCTATGCACTTCCAATGCCTAGCATGGTACGGGACTTAAATGGGCAAACTTAAATGGGATAGTACACAAACACTCGCAGAACATCAGTAAACTTCCCTAGAATCTCATTCTGTGTGTATGAGCATATGTTGTCTAGATGTGTGCAGATACACTCGCCAGTGTGTGCATGGCTGGAGGGCAGAGGTCAGGAGGGCAGAGGTCAGGAGGGCAGAGGTCAGTGGCATGATTGCCTTTCCCTCTCCTTCCTATTTTTGAGACAAACTTTCTCACTTCATTGAACCTAGAGTTCATTATTTTTTTGTTACACTGACCAAAGAGCATCAGGGATGTCCCAGCCTCTGTTGCATCCCACCAGACGCACACACACACACACACACACACACACTCATTCACAGGGGGAGAGAGAAAGACAGAGACAGAAAGACAGACAGAGAATCAGACAGAGATGCACAGAGACCGAGAGGGAGACAGAGGAAGACCACGGAGGTTACAGATATGTACTGCCTTTTTATTTTTATTTTATTTTATTTTTACATGGGTCCTAAGGATAAAAAAAAACCCTACCTTCAAACTTGTACAGCAACCACTTTACATACTAAACTATCTTTCCAGCCCTGAAACTTCTAACTTCTTGGTTTTTGAAAAACAGTGGGAATATATAATTATTCCCCTCATTTGTGGTGTCATGGGCCACATGACAAAGGAAATATGAACTGTTCATAGTCACTCTGAACAAAACTGAAAGACATATTACTTAAAAATTAGGCCACAGGAGTTACAGCAGAGGAATTCAATATATCATAGTCAGGATAAAGGTACTTTTGATATTATATGTATTTGTGAGTAGTCAAATTATATATATATATATATATATATATATATATATATAATAAACTTATTTTAAAAAGTAATTTCAATTTTCTAGAGCTCCTACAGTTACTAATTGTCATTCCAAAGGGCAATGAATTCAGGGGTCTTAAACTGGGGAGAATGGACTTTATACTCCTTGTTTCCTTTGATTTGTTTTAAGGAATCAACCACACTCTAAATCCTGTTGCCTATAAACGGAGAACCATGCTTTGGTCATTTTCAGTGTGAGTTTTTGTGGGTTCAGAAAATTAGGCATTTCAGTACTTGAACTGTAAAAACATATAAATAAGGGCAACTATGAGGCAAAATGGAACCCGTCCATCAAACACTCAGTAGCATCATGACAGATCTGAATGATTACGCATCCTTTGCTTACCTCTCTTGTTCTCATTCATCATGACAGATCTGAATGATTACGCATCCTTTGCTTACCTCTCTTGTTCTCATTTGTGGTATTTAACCTGGTGTGGGGAACAGGGATATTCACCAGAACGTGTATAAGAATTAGCATCTACTGAAATATGTAAGCAAGCTTGTATGAGAAGTACGATAAAGGTTGGTGGACTGTTCAAACGGTTCTATTTCTGCATCTAACTGCTGTATGGGCCCTACCACAGTACGCTTGGTTGGTCCTTTGGCCCTCTGAGGAGTAAACTGACTTGGGAGTCTGGAGTAGCAATGTAATCTAGATCATTTGCCACAGCCAGGCACATTTATGTGCAGTTGCTGACAGATCTCGCTCAGTTCTGTCCTAGAAGTAAGGTCTTCCTTCACCCAGTCTCAGACAGTAGAAAAGCGGTGGTTTGGTTTGAAAGGAATGTTGTGAGATTATATAATTTAAATCTATCAAAGAAAAATCTTTTCTACCTATATTATACAGGTAACATGCTTATCAAACATATCAAATAAGTATATGATATAAGCCAAGATATGCCAAAATTAGATGCTTTAAAAGATAGCTCCAGAGAGAAACCTCAGAACAGAACATAATAGAAGCACAGGGACATTCAGTCATTTCAATGAAAAATACCCAGCATAGTAAGCAGCCCGTTGTTTTAGGGATAAATAAATGGATGGTTAAGCATATTCTTATTTTTCAGCTTGTCTTCTGGCATTTGCCATCATGTAGGCACAGTTTTATTGCTTCTGATGATAATAATCAGTTCCCACACCGAGGAAAACAATATGACTTCCTTGATTGAGCCAAGGATTGAAAATTGAGAACTCTCTGCCCTAATCTTATTCTGCCCATGATTTGTTCTTTGACCTTAGGCAAAGAATTTCATTTCAGTTTCCTTATCTAGCAAATGAGAATAATGATCGTATCTGTACACCCCCTCAGGGATAGTTCTAGTGTCATTGTTCACAAAGAATGATAGATATTTGCCATGTGCATTGTGTGGGTACAACATTACAATATCAGTAATATCAAATAGCCTTGTCAACAAATGAGAGATGCTTCTGCAGCAACATTTTCTATTCTTTGAACAATGATAGCTGGTTTCCAAACAAGATTTGGTGAAAAAATTGCTATGAATTCAAGGTGAGAGAACCTGCACTTATAGACATCCTATTTTTCTTGACTTCCAATGAGTTAATTATAACCTTTTAAAACTATGCCAAAGGCAGTTTTGGCGACTCTCCCTATAAGGAGGCCTTAGAACCTAGGCTGAATTAGTTCTACTCCAATGAGTGATTCGTAATTGAGTGATTATAATATACAAAATTCAAAATACAGCATTGCTTCTCCAGAGGACCTGAGTTTGGTTCCCAGCACTCTATTTGGTGGCTCACAACTCCAGCCACAGGTGATCTGAAGCTCACGTTCGCCTCGATGGACACCAAACAGACAGGCATACACAGTCACCTTGATGAAAATAAATCAAAACGTAAAAAGCAAAAAGCACGCTCATTGTATAGTAAGTTCTTACTCTACAGAAACTAGACTAGGACTTGAGAAATGAGAAAAGTATCTCCGTTTTAAAATATTAAGTGGTAATCCGGGTGGTGGTGGCACACGCCTTTAATCCCAGCACTTGGGAGGCAGAGGCAGGCGGATTTCTGAGTTCGAGGTCAGCCTGGTCTACAGAGTGAGTTCCAGGACAGCCAGGGCTACACAGAGAAATCGTGTCTCAAAAAACAAACAAACAAACAAAAAATATTAAGTGGTATCATCTAATTGTTCTCTCTTCCAGGACAAAAATAATGTCAACTAAGACAAAAAGAATAGTGATACCTATCTTGCACATAATTTACTTTGTAGGTCCTCAAAGCACCCTGTTCCCAGCTAGAAATTTTCAGTGTTCGGTAGACACCAGTCACTTGGTTTTACTGTTAAACTGTAGGTTGAATTAAGTGAAAATTCAGCATGAAAGCATCTGTGTTAGTTGACTCAAAGATCTTGCTAAGAAAGCTCTTTAAGGGCACACTCGTCCAGCCTGGGAACCTCCAGGACTATTCCAGGTGATAGCCTTGTGTAGGCTGCTCTGATCTTCAGAGGCAGGCTAGCAAGCAACCTGCGCAATCAAACCTGTTGTTTTTTCCATGCTGTGTATCAGAAATAGTAATCCTGAACCATTCAGCTGTTCAAGTGCTTACTACGTGTTGAAACTTATTCTCAAAGCCCATACAGACCAAGCCCCTTACAGAAATCCAGGTCAATTTCCCCCTTCACTTTCAGAGTCAGCTTAGCTCTTTCCTCTATTTTAAGAATAGAATGAAAGTTTCATTGTTCGTATGTCTGTTATCTAAAGCAAATGAGTATCTTTTTAATTACCAATGTATGATATTAATATTTACTACTTTAAGTGAAACTTTAATGAAAATTATCTATTGTATAAAATTTCACATGACAATAGCCTTTGATGTGCCTGGTTTTGCAATGAAACCCTCCACAAAGCAACCTGACACCTTATTCCTCTTAGCATTCTGACCCTTCACTTGATATTAAGTCTGCAATAAATCACTAGATATTAACATTCTTGCATTATACCACCTCAGTTTTCTGCAGAAACTCTTTTCACTAGGTTGAGACATAATAGGATATAATAGCCATTGCTTCTCCTTTTCAAAACCTACCCTAAGGAAATGATTCAAATATTAATATTACTTTATTTAGTTATGTCTCTGCCCTGTTTCAGAATGGATCAAGATTTTACATCACAAAATGAAATAAAAGTTTAATTAAATGCATGGGGGCTGGCATAATCTTTTAGTAGTGGAGTACCTGTCTACTATGCATAAGCCCTGGATTCAATCTCCATCACTGTCCACAAAATGAATAAAGAAATAAATAACATAATGTTCTCATTAAAGAAATGAATATGTAAGTGGAGGAAGAAAATGGGACAAACAGAAAGGAAGTACTATGGTGATTCTGAGACTAAAACCTATGTGGCATATTCAGATATCCATTCTCACTGATGAGAGCTGGGTCAGAGATCTGACTGTGTTCCTTTCCAGAAGTTCACAACAAAAAACAGAAATGCATTCAGCTACACGACTGCCTAAAGGGAAATATCAACAGTTAGTCCAATAGACACACACACAGAAAGAGAGAGAGAGAGAGAGAAAGAGAGAGAGAGAGAGAGAGAGAGAGAGAATAAGCTAAGTATTTGATACTAAAATGAAAAATAAATTTCTCATATAGACCACAAAGCAAACTTGAGAAATACAACAATCAATATCAACAAAGACATTGTTAAGAGTAAGTACAGCGATGCACTGCAAAGGGGAGGTTCCTGTAATCTCTATTATTATGGACTAATTTGAAACCCAAAATCCAGTAAAAGCTTGTGTATGGGAACTGAAACAACAGTTAATCGCCCCAAATAGGAAAAGCAATATGAGCAAGAGTGCTCACAGCATCATTTCATAGGGCTAAATGATTGCTAACTTGTAGTAAATCTGGGAATTGAGATTTAATTGTTGAAACTGAATAATTGTAAAAGTTACCAAGCGAGGGGGGGAAATATGTACTTACTGTAATAAGTGAAATAAATGGGATATACAATTAAGAGAGGATCACAATTACAAACATAAGGATACAGCTGGCATACACACTCCGGAACCGTTCCCTGCTGAAGGAATCCAGCTGATGTTCCTTGTGGAAATCATAATTGCATATGGACAAAGATGATTAAATTTGCCAACATGAAGATTGCACTTTGATTGGCAAATGTGGGAATGTTTTAGTATATCTGTTTTTCATGTCAGTTATAATAACACTAACACAGTCTTTAAAATAACAGCATACACAGAAAGCTTCTAGTCGGGTTTTTTTGGTTGGTTTGTTTGTTTTGTTTTTAGAGAATCAATGTAAAAATTATCCACTTAAAGCTAGTATCTATACACTTGACCCTTTACGTGCAGAAACAGTGAAATCTATCTTTCTTTCACATTTAAAGTCATAATCCATTTTCTCTTCAAAAAGCACAATGTCTCCTCCTGCCTCATCTCCCACGGAACCCCTGCCAAACCTGAGTTCTAAATTCTTATAATTATCTACCATAGGAGACTCAACAAGATCCCGGTTTTTGTTTCTTGTAATTGTTTTTTCTTATATTTATTAGTATTTTACACTGTTCCAACACTATAATTTAAGTTTATCCTGTTTCATAAATCCTTGCACAAGTTAAATGACCAAGAGTCAAACAGCAGAGCACCCTTACTTATGTCAAGAAGAATTCCTTTTACGACCACAAGCGTGTATCAACATGCTCAACAATGGCTTTCTCGTGAAGGAGCTGAGCAATGAAATAACCTGTTTGTTTGTTTGTTTGTTTGTTTGTTTGTTTGTTTTAGGATTTCTGCTCATGGAAGTTTTGGCATGCCAAGGTATGATAGAACTCTTAAAGGGACAACTTTAACTAGAGATGTTTTGAAATTCCACTATTTTGTTAGAGAAGGGACATTGGAGAAACAGAACCTAATGTGTGAACTAAAAAATTTTGTTGAATTACATTAATGGATTTTTAAATTCTTAATAATGAAGAAAATGCCTAGATGTTCAAAGGAATGCCTACATTTCTCAAGCAATATGTTGGTTGTTTGTGGCACTGGGTTCCAAGCCTAACCCTGAAGCATGGCCTAAGAAGGTCGACACAGCTGACAAAACCCACCAGCCATCCACCACTCATGTTCTGATTGAAGAAAACATAGTAATTTATTAACTTCCAGGAAGCATTCCAAAGCTCTCTGAGGGACTTCAGTTCTTCACCTTAACTCCCAGAAAACTTTCCCCATGATAGGGAACTGAAGCTAATTCTTATTTGTCCTTAGTACTGTCCCTTACTCTCTCTTTCCTCACCATGTTTCATTTAAACAGAATGTAGTGGCTCTTCCTGGTTGTCAACTTGACTATATCTAGAATGGACTACAATCCAGAATTGAAGGGCACACTTGTGACCCAGGTCTTGGGTTGGAAGACACAAGTTTCTGACCTGGATCTTGGCATGGAGATATTGAGGTATAGTGACCATGAAAAGTTTAGGCCTAGGCAGGATACTACATACCTTTAAACCCAGGCAACTGAGGCAAGGAGATCTCTGAGTTTAAGATCAGCCTGGGACAAAGCAAGTCCCAGATCCAGGCATGGTGGTACACACCTTTAATCTGGGCCACACCTTTTGCTGGAGGCCTACATAGGGACATTGAAAGAAGGAAGATTCACTCTTTTTCGACTGCTTTCACTTACTAGCCAGTACATCTGTTGAAACCTACTTCTACAAAAGATCAGCTGAAACAACTAGCCTTGTGGGACTGAGCAACTACTAGATTCTTGGACTTCCCATTCATAGCTGACCATTGTTGGATTAGTTGAACTACAGACTGTAAGTCATCACAATACATTCCCTCAATATAGAGAGACATTCCATGAGTTAGGTCACTCTAGAGAACCCTGATTAATACATAGAATGAACATAAAAAATGTTGGAGGAAATGCAATGAATACCTTGAATAAAAATACTTGAAAACACATTTGATCTCATTAATATATGTTTCTATGTATTGGGATTTATATATGGAAATGTCCCCCAGAAGTTCATGCATTAAATGATCGGTTCCCAGAAGAGCATATTCAGAGGTGGAGACACTACATGTCAACCAATCATGAGGGTCCAGACATCATATCAGTGGATTCATCCTTGATGAGCTATAGAGGGGGATGACTAGGTAGACAGAATAATTAATAGAGGGTAAGACTCTGAAGGATGTGTTCTGTCTCAGGCCCCTTCCTCTTCATTCTCTAGGATTCCTGAGAGACAGCTGAGGTAGGTAGCTTTGTCTCTCGTCTTTGTAAATCATGCGCTGCCTCGGCACAGCTGGACTGAAAACTTTGAGACCATGAGCCATGGCAAGTGTGTCCCCCTATTATGCTGTGTTTCTTGTGTGCTTTATCAAAGCAAGAATAGAGCTAATGCAATCTCCTTTTAAATGATTCATTTTGCATACTAGCTCACTTACTTTCATACTAGAGTATTGTCTCCTTCCATTTTCAACCTTAATTTTTCTACAGTAAAAGTAACTCTTGGTAATTTCCCAATTATTCATTCTCATTTCTAAAACCACATGCTTTCATTCCCAGAAATTTCATCATATTAAATAAGGCCTCAAACAATAATAAAGTCCTGCATTTTTTCCAGATACTTACATATATGGCACTACTAAGATTAATTTCATGTGCAAACTTAAGTAAGCTACAGGGCTCTTGTCGAATTTGTCGAATCAGTAAAAGCATTATTTATAATCTGTTTGGTACACAGAGCCTTTGTCAATAAAGCCTTTGGTGCATGGAGCCAAAAGGAAGGAAGCTAAGTTACGTCACTGGGGCCTTGGGAAGATACACTGAATCCTGACCGCTTCAGTGCTGCCTTGGGAAGATACACTGAATCCTGACCGCTTCAGTGCTGCCTTGGGAAGATAGATACACTGAATCCTGACCGCTTCAGTGCTGCCTTGGGAAGATACACTGAATCCTGACCGCTTCAGTGCTGCCTTGGGAAGATACACTGAATCCTGACCGCTTCAGTGCTGCCTTGGGAAGATACACTGAATCCTGACCGCTTCAGTGCTGCCTTGGGAAGATACACTGAATCCTGACCACTTCAGTGCTGCCTTGGGAAGATACACTGAATCCTGACCGCTTCAGTGCTGCCTTTGCTCCTCGGATGCTGTAAGAAAAGCAGCTTTGCTCCGGCACACGTTCTCCTACAATGATGGTCTGCCTTTAAAAGGCCAGAAAACAATGGGGTCGGACATCCATGCACTGAAACCATGCATGACGCCATGAGAAACCATGCATGAAACCATGCATGAAGCCATGAGACACCATGCATGAAACCATGCATGAAACCAGGAGACGAAACTAAAGTTTACCTCTTTTAAGTTGAACTTTCTCTAGTGTTTGATGACAAAGATAAAAATATAATTCATGCAAGCAGAAAATGACTTGTTTCTGTATCCAGGGCAGGGAAATATTAATGGTTTGGTTTAAAACCAGACAGTGAGGCTGACATTCACAGTTTAATCCACATCATCTTGTCCTACTGAAATGGGTAAGGATTTTAATGTTGCTATCTCATATGACTACTCCAAGCTCAAAACAAATAACTTTCTAGCTATGAGTGCTGCTTAAGAATGAGATGGTGGAAGCCAGGTGGTGGTAGCGCACGCCTTTAATCCTAGGACTTGGGAGGCAGAGGCAGGCAGATTTCTGAGTTCAAGGCTAGCCTGGTCTACAGAGTGAGATCCAGGACAGCCAGAGACAGAGAAACCCTGTCTCAAAAAAACAAACAAACAAGCAAACAAAAATGGAATGAGATGGTGGTAAGGTGAACTTCTACCACTGATACCCCTCAGCCCTCTCTGGAACGTTGGCCATCTTTAGGTGTTCCTCTTTATTTAACATCTTGAGCTCCTGAAAAGCTGCCCTCATTCATCTTCTGTATCACTTCAGGGACTTCAAATAAGTGTATTCTCTCTTTTTTTTTATTAAAGAGATTTATTTATTTATTTATTTATTGCATATGAGTACACACAGTAGCTGTACAGATGGTTGTGAGTTTTCATCTGGTTGTTGGGAGTTGACTTTTTTAGGACCTCTGCTCGCTCCGCCCCAAAGATTTATTTATTTTATAAGTACACTGTAGCTATCTTCAGATGAACCAGAAGAGGGCATCAGATCTCATTATGGGTAGTTGTGAGCCACCATGCGGTTGCTGGGATTTGAACTCAGGACCTTTGGAAGAGCAGTTGGTGCTCTTACCCGCTGAGCCATCTCACCAGCCAGGGACTTCAAATAAAACAGGTAAATATTTAACTCAAAGAAAATAATCAACTAAAGAGACAGCCTACAGAATGGGAGATATCCCTACCTGCACATCTGACAGGGAATTAATATTGTGTGTGTGTGTGTGTGTGTGTGTGTGTGTGTGTGTGTGTGTGTGTGCGTGTGTGTGTGTGTGTGTGTACTGAATACAACCCAGCCAATAAATGAACTAGTGAAATGAGCAAATAGTTCTCAAAAGATGAAATACAAATGCCCAATAAACATTAAAAAGAATACTCATCAGCCAGCCACGAGATAAATATATACTAAAACTACATTGACATTCCATTTTATACACTCACCATGGCTATCATTCAGAAAACAAATAAGAACAAATGCTAGTCAACATAGAGGTAAAGGGACACATACAATGCTGGTAGCAATCTAAACTCAATCAGCTATGTTGGGGAGATGGCATACAGATGGGACAAAGACCTGACCCAAAATAACACTCTTGAGTAATTTACCCTAAGGTCAGTAAGTCAACATATCACAGAGATACTTGCACATAGATCTTAACTACATCTTTACTTAAATTAAACAATCAACCTAGGTGTCTGTCTATGGAAAAAAAAGGTAGTAAAGAAAATGTGGTATGTGTCCGTAACAGAATTTTATTGATCCTAAAAGAAGAAAGTTGTGTTGGCTATAGGAAAACAGAACAAACTATAGATTGTCAATATTAAGTGAATGAAGTCAGACCTAAGGAGATCATATGTCTCTCTCATTGATCATTCCAGATTTTTCATAGATATATAAAAACATGTATGTACACATGGCATGGAAACAGAAATTAAGGTATCTAGAGGAATAAATGTAACTGGCTGGAGTGGGAGAGGGCAATGCAGAAGGGTGACAGTCTACACAGGAACATGGTCAAGCTCTCTTATATATTTGTGTGAAGACATCCTTTCGAAATTCATTCTATGTGACCTTGTGATGGTTTGTATATACTC
This sequence comes from Mastomys coucha, assembly GCF_008632895.1. Classification (NCBI taxonomy): domain Eukaryota; kingdom Metazoa; phylum Chordata; class Mammalia; order Rodentia; family Muridae; genus Mastomys; species Mastomys coucha. The sequence goes on along the minus strand of NW_022196909.1, from coordinate 630,636 downwards.
AGCCCAGGGAGTGACACTACTAGAAAGTGTGGCCCTGTTGGAGTAGGAATGGCACTGTGGGTGTGGACTTAAAACTCTCATGCTAGCTTCCTGGAAGTCAGTATTCTGGTAGCAGCCTTCAGAGGAAAATATAGAACTCTCAGCTCCTCCTGTACCACTCCTGCTTGGATGCTGCCATGTTCCCACCTTGATAATAATGGACTGAACTTCTGAACCTGTAAGCCAGCCCCAAATAAATTTTATCCTTTATAAGAGCTGCCTTGGTCATGGTGTCTGGTCATAGCAGTAAAACCCTAACTAAGACAGACCTTATACTAACAAAAATTAATTAATATTTTCTCATTCTCCAAAGTTTCCTCTTAGCTATAATTCTACACAACTATCCTAAAAGTCATAGGGATCAATGTTAAAACTAGGGACAAGGGATCATCTTTGACTCTTGTCTCTTCCTGACTTAAGTCAATTCCCTCAATCTGTGTTTCTCACTGTCACTTTCTTGCTGAGGGCTCATCAGTGCTTTGTCCCTGGTTCTCTCAGTAAAGCCAAATGCAGCTTGTCTCCAATCTCATTACCCATCTTCCATCATCAACAGGCTCATCTTTCCAAAATACAAATATTAACTTTCTGCTTTCCTCCATAATGCTCAAGCACTTCCCCGCTGTCTAACGTTCAGGCTCCCTACGAGTATGCTCCTCTGTACTCTCTCTCCATGGCTCCCTACGAGTATGCTCCTCTGCACTCTCTCCATGGCTCCCTACGAGTATGCTCCTCTGTACTCTCTCTCCATGGCTCCCTACGAGTATGCTCCTCTGTACTCTCTCTCCATGGCTCCCTACGAGTATGCTCCTCTGTACTCTCTCTCCATGGTTTAAGTGTTTAGTTACAATTCTAGAAGGTAATATTCTGTTTCATATCCCTGTTCATTTGTATAAACTATTAGTTACAATGAGAATGCCTTCTATTTATATATTATATACTAACTAATTTTTCAAGGCTGGGCCCAGTATCTCTTCTTTCCTTAAGCTTTCGAGCTAGCCTAATTAAGCAGAGTGGCTCCCTTGACCCCTAGTCTTCCACTCCACACCAGCCTCCAGGCCCTAGAGGCTAGACATTCCAGTGTTATATTATATATTTTCATTGTACCTGTCCTCAACACTCAGCCATTTGATTGTGAAGATCACGACTTCACTGGTTTATTAGTCTAGGAACAAGCACAAAACTGTCTTGTCATCGTCACAATTACTGTTTATTGGGATTTTATTATCCATCAGATTTAGTGCAAAGGGCTTTATATGCATGATCTCAACAAATCAGCCCTGATGTAGAAAAATGAAGCTAAATTGCCTTTAATGAGGTGCTCAAGGTCACTCAGAAATTATGTGCAAGAGGTGAAATTGAAGTCCAGATAGACTTTCAGACTGGTTGCTGTCTTAAGCTTTGCATCCTTAGACCAACCAGAGTTCTTGGAAGGATGCTTCTGGCCTAGACTCACAAGGACCAGAATTACAGGAAAGAACACCACGCTTGTAAACTTAAGTCATTGCTCTAAACTTCAGATACACTTTTTTTAGTGATTTTTTTTAAGTTATAGCATTTGTCTACTATTACAAGCCCCCCAAGACTTCTAAATAACATTTATAAATCAATCAAATTAAGCTGAAAGTTGGTATAATTTAAGTTACCTTCTACATTTGACATAGTGTGTAAACAAATGAGTTCTCAGTACACCTGAGGAATAGACAGGTGAATAAATGACGGATCACTTTTATAGACAGGTGAATAAAAGACTCAAGTGGCTTTTTATTGTCTTTTATTCTTTGTTCCCTTCAGTCCCGCTGGAAAGACCTTATTACCGATCACCTTACCATCTCAGACAGATTCTAAGTGGCTAGCATGAAGCGGCTGCTGAGTCAGACTCCAAATCACATGGTCACACCCAACCCTACTGCAAATGTGCTGAGGACCAATAAATGCTTTTACTCTAGGTTTTGAAGAAAATTGTTTTAGTGTGCTAACTCTAACTCAGTGGTGATTTAGAGATCTCCACAGGGAACATTTTTTTATATTGTGGTTCAAGAAAACTTTAGTAAACTCATTCATGGGGATTTATGAATGGAACACTGTTTAGTGATGTAAGTCTTTTCCTTGTGAGGTAGCATGGGGTAGGGAAGAGCCTGAGCTTGGTCTCCATAGAGTTGGGGTGGAAACCACCTTCCCTCAAAGCTTGGGAAGCACTTTATTCATGTCCTCTAATTTCCCTTTCCTCCTCCGTAAAACAGAGTCAAAGATTCTCTGCAAGACTATTGTGACCATTGGAATAAGGATGCTTAAATTTGAGCATGTTTCTGTGTATAATAGTCACTGCAGTGCTTCCAAAGCCACAGGTAGCTGACAGTACTTGAGCTGCCCCTCAAGCACTCAAGTCTCTTCTCCTCAAGGCCATTCCAGAAGAATAGGGAGGGATGGAAGAGAAGCAGTGATAGAGCAGGCTTGTTGCTGTGTTAAAGACTGACAGATGAAATCTCTGACTAACATTAAATCGGACCCACTTCTCATCTTTTATTTATTTTAATGTGGGATGGGCATCAGAGAAAGCACTGGCCCCAACTGCTTGCCTATATGTACCTCTCAGATTCTTTTCTGTCTAGTTGTGTGACCTTGGACAAGCTGCTTCCATCGCTTCATCTCGAGGTTTCTCCATATATGAATTTGTAACTAAGTGCACTTCACAGAGCTAACTGTGTCAAGATACAAAATATTTAAGTTCTGTCTGTGGTGTCCTAACTACCATGTAGCTAACTAGTGGGAAAGGTGACAATGCTCATGGGAGGATCCAACTGAAGCCACCATGACCAGATCCTTCCAACCAAGAGGATTGTATCCCACAGTTCTTCTTTCCACTGTCTTCCAAATCCCCAATGTAAAGAATTTTCTATCCCAGCTCAGTATTATCATGTAGAGAAAAATAGCTTCCTTGACTTTGATGATTTTCTTACTTAACTAAAAGCCAGAGTACCTCAACAAATATATAGGTGTCTTTCCTATGAGAATGCACGTCTTCTATTCCATTTGCATCTCACCTCTATTGCCAAGTGGGACATATGTTCATGAGTCAGGGACTGTCTTGTTTTCTATTATTGCTCAGCCCTCTGATGACTTACAGGGATATAAAAGGCTCTAAACAAATATTTGATGAATGAACCACAAGTTCTTTAAAGCCAGAATCATCTCTTTACAGTGGAGATGCAGAAAATGCTTCTCAGTATAATTACATAAAAATGGAAGTATAATTTTTGCTTATTTATTTTTCTGTTATATTTTTGCCTTCTCCATGTTTCAATTTTCATCAACTTTTTTGTGAATACCTGCAGGTGTTAAGGCGATAGCTCTGCAAGGAGAGGGGACCAGGAAGTCCCTACTCTGCTAAACAGCCAGGAAAGTAAATTTAGCCTCTGTCAGGAACAGGCTTTTAAGGCAGCAAAAGGATTTCTAAGAATCTAGTTCCTGTGAAAAAGTTTCTGATAAATGTATGCAAAATATGGTTTTTGTACATATATTAGAAATTTCTTTCTGATTGATGAGATGTTAATAAATAGCTATAAATTATCCAATATGCATGAATCACTTTAAACACACAGCTTAAAATTAGAACTACCATATTACTAATTTGGTTTGTATTATTTGGTTTCCTTTTAATATAATGAACACATTTTGCATGACAATCACCACATAGATACTAGACACCATAAGAAAATTTAAACCTATGTCAGTCTTTTATGATAAAAAAAATAGCATTGCTGCCAACTGGGTGTTTTCATTCACAGCATAAATTTTTAGAAATGTTTTTCAAATAAAATCAGATAATGTTAACCTTCGTACAAACCACTGGGTCCTGAAGACTGAAAATATAAATAAATCAGTTAATGAAAAACAAACATGCATGAGGATGGGTGGTAATTTATGTACTGCAGTAAGAGCAACTTTTCAGTATATACCATGGAAGAAACTAATACTAAATTTGGTAATCATACATGTTCAAAAGGAGGAAACTAGTAAGGGACTATGGGGAAATGGAAGCGATCCAAAAGAAGAGAGGGAGATGGAAGAGACTGATGGAGGCGAAGGCAGTATATACATTCATGAAAACTAAATGAAAAAATTAGTTAAGTTAAATGTCATCTAGGAATGTTTAACAATTTTGTAATTTTGATAATACTTTAATATACTTTATATTATCTTTCAACTGTATATATGGATATTCTTTCTTCTTTCTCATCTAAGAATAAAGGTAGAATTTCAGGAGGGGAAAAGTAAAAGAGAGAGAGAGAGAGAGAGAGAGAGAGAGAGAGAGATGATAAAATATTTAAAACATTTGTTTTCTTGCTTCATAGCATGTTATATCCTGATATACCACAAGAGGGAGGATATAATCAAAATCTGGCCAATGGTTAAGTTTTAGAGGGAAGCTGAGTTTGGGGATTTTATTTCTAATTCTTTCTTTTCCATTCTTTCATCATGATAAAAGTCTTGGAAAGATCAGGAATTTAAAGCCCATACTTAAACATAGTAAAAGCAATATACAACAAACCAGTAGCCAACATCAAACTAAATGGAGAGAAACTTGAAGCAACCCCACTAAAATCAGGGACTAGACAAGGCTGCCCACTCTCTCCCTACCTATTCAATATTGTACTTGAAGTCCTAGACAGAGCAATTAGACAACAAAATGAGATCAAAGGGATATGAATTGAAAAGGAAAAAGTCAAATTATCACTATTTGCTGATGATATGATAGTATACTTAAGTGACACCAAAAATTCCAC
>NW_022196909.1:622399-625400 GCF_008632895.1 Mastomys coucha | reverse complement strand
AAAAAAAAACTTCATGGTATTGGTACAGTGACAGGCAGGTAGATCAATGGAATCGAATTGAAAACCCAGAAATGAACCCACAAACCTATGGCCACTTGATCTTTGATGAAGGAGCTAAAACCATCCATTCTTTATTTCTTAATGAAGGATTCTCATAGACTGCGTACAGAATACAGGGTAACTAAATGTCTGCAGCTACCACCTCAGCTCACATTGCTCTTCCTTCCCTCTGTCTCACTGTCATTCACAGCTCAAAATTTTTGATCCTCCATCTTTTTTTTCCAATATGAGATCACTGAGCTTACACTGTGATGTGAGCCTGCAAACTAAGAAACGTGTTAGCTTCAATTTCCTCTTGCTATTCAGAAATATAGGCCATACTGAATTCATCTCTGTCACATGTATAATATGGACAATGCAATGTCTTTGTTATTTACTCAAATGTATTGGTGATAATGGATAAATAATACACAGGTCTATATCTTCTTATTTGAGAGTTCTTATTTTCAGTTCCAGGGGATCTGACACCATCTCAGAGACATACATTCTGGCAAAATACAAATGTACATAAAATTACAATTAAAATAAATAAGAATAAAACTGCTAAAATGAAACCTGATATTATATATACTAATTTAAAAGTTAAAAAGAAAAGAAAGAAAACTCAGGCAGGAAATTTATTGCTTTAAGTGAGGCCATGTAACTCTAAAACAGCAAAATTAATTATTAATTATTAATATAACTTCTTTGTTCTTTTTCCTCAGTCTAAACACTTGAATATACTCCTCCTTGCTTGCTTTCAAGTTAATGACCTTTTTTTCGTTAACAGTTGTAATATACATATATGCTTATGTACACCCAGAAATTTTCCTAAATATATACCTCTCAGACTGTACAATTTGTTACATGTATGTACATTTTTAGGATCTGTTGGAACTGGACAACCAATTGTTGTGTTCTTCCCTGAGTCATGTATTTGTGCCATTCTCAGCATTTCTTAATTCCCTAAAGTTCTTTGTGTAAGGTTGAGGCTTTGAGATCTTTCCCCCATCCATTCTGGCATGTATATTGTTCAGCTTCATGTTTAATCAGTCATGATGGTAAGGCTTTATGGGTGTAGCTTCTGACATTACTAGGAGACACAATCTCATACCAAACTCCCTGATCCTCTGGCTCTTACAATCTTTTTGTACCCTCTTTTGAAATGTTCCTCTGCCTTGAATGCTGGAATTGTTTTGCAGGTGTCTCTATTGAGACTGGGCTCTGTATTTTGATTGATTGTGATTTTCTGTAATGGTCTCCATCTATTGCAAAGGCAAGTCTCGTTAATGAAGAGTAAGGACTTACCTCTGGACATAAGAATGAGTATTTAGAGCGTAGTTTGGTACTATCAGGTTTGGTATTCTCAGATATTTTTAATAAGATTTGTCTATCAAGTACAGAGCAAATTAATACACAGTGATTTAAATATACATAAATGCTAATCTGTGATCAATTTAAGAGTGTTGGCTAATCATGTTTTAGAATGTAAATTGGGAAATTCCATTATAAGTAGCCAGAATCTCAGGCACCTGTTGCTACTGAGTAAATAAAATTATCTGAAATTATGCAGAAACAAGATAAACACCCATTTCTCATTCTTTCTCCATTGGATGAGTGGACAGTTTCCACATGGGTACATGTAGAAGAGCCACTAAAGCATACAGCCTCTAGTTTCACACCCTGAATGCTTATTAACGCTTACTTTGTTTGGTGGGTGAGTCTTCTACTTTATTAGCATGATCTCTAGCAATAGGAGGAGCTGCAGGGGTGGGTACTGTATAGGAGCAAAACACAATTCATGAACAATTAAATTAAATTTAAAAAGAAACAGTTCAATACTTTGCAACAGATATGACCCCTAAAGGTTTGCTTGTTCTAGAACAAAAATTCATACACTGAGGTTGCAAGTGCCTAAATGATGGATTTGGAGATGAAGCCTTTGGGAGATAAGTACAGGGACTCAAGAGAATGGAGCCCCTAAATGCATTGGTAAGAAGAACCCATGGCCTTCTCTCTGACATTGTGAGATGACCATCTGTATATCAGAGGAGCCTTTCCTATACATTAAATATCCCAGAACCTTTAGATCAGATTTTCTAACCACAAGAACAGTGATAAATAAATATTTTATGGTTTTAAACCAACTGTGATGGCAATGCTCAGTGGTTAAGGTTTAACCGGACAAATGTTGAAAACAATCATGAGAGATTGTTGTTCTGATTTGTTCTCCTGAAGGTCAGCTGCACAGACCAGTGGGTACTAGCTACACTTTTATCACCTATCTGTCTTCAACTGGAGTCACATTTGCTGGGATAAAAGCTGCTCCCTATTCAGATGTAGGAAGTAAGGAAATGACATATAGACAATTGCAGGAACATGGAGTTGCTGTCATATAGCAGGGTAGCAGTAGCTGCCTTGGCAATACAATCTTCCCTCTCTGAGGCAAGCGCTCATGCTGAGCACAGGTCAGAGAAGCCTTCTACCTTCCTCCTAGCCAGCCTTCATCTACATCCACCTACCTTCCTCCTAACCAGCCCTCATCTACATCCACCTACCTTCCTCCTAACCAGCCTTCATCTACATCCACCTACCTTCCTCCTAACCAGCCCTCATCTACATCCACCTATATATCTACATTCTAGGCATTATATATCCACACTGCACCTACATTCCTATAAAAAGGGGGAAGGGTAGAATCTATCTAACACAGTAATTCTAACAAATCAGATGAGTGCTCATAGTTTACCGGGCTGCTAAGAGTCTATCACTCTTCATGTTCTCCTGAGCTGATGGACAGAACGTAAGGAGATACTGCCTTCAGAAACTGTTATAGCTAGCTACTCTCAATCAATGAAGGCAATGTGAGACAAAATGTACTAAAAGATCATTTAACAACCACTCTGGAAATCAGTTTGGCGGTTCCTCCGGAAATTAGACATAGTTCTACCGGAGGACCCAG
>NW_022196909.1:614350-621674 GCF_008632895.1 Mastomys coucha | reverse complement strand
ATTCGATCATCAATGGGAGGAGAGGACCTCAGCCCTGTGAAGGTTCTGTGTCCCAGTGTAGGGGAATGTCAGGGCCAATAAGCAGGAGAAGGTGGGGTGGCAGGCATAGGGAGTGGGGAGGCAGCTGGGGTTTGTTTTTGTTGTTTTTGTTTGTTTCTTTGTTTTTTAGAGGGGAAACTGGGAAGGGAGAAATTTACATGTAAATAAAGAAAATATCTAATAAAAAAATCATTTAAATTTGCCAGAACTAAAAGTTCATTATATAATGAATTACAAAGGCATCAAGTTCACTGACCTGTCTATGACATAAGTTTCTACTTAACTGAGGTTGATTCATGTAGAGTTCCACTCAGAGAGCAGCAATGTAGCTCACTTCATGGGCTTCCCTAAGTAGTTCAAAATGGATAACATAGAGAATATTTTAAATAAACATGCCAGGGGGTTCAAAACCAAAAGACCTTATGGCTTCAACAGAGAAGCAAAAAAGGAAAAAAGAAAAAGTCCTGCAAAGAATGCTGTGACATCTAAAAACATTAGCAACCCAAAGAGGAGGATGGTGTTCTGCCTGTGTATCTGCATATGCATGCCCAAGCACCAATTTAAGGACAGCATAATAAAATGTTAATTTAACTTTATAGAGTATTTAAAACATTTGAAACACAACTTCTCAGCAGTAACATTAAGAAAAGAGACATATACCATAACTCAGAGAAAAGTCACTAGCTATTACAGTCAGTGATATGTGCAATTAAGCTGAACACAACTAAATTATGACTTTAATTAAAAGGCGTTTTCTAAGATGGCACCAACATGTTTAAAATTTAATACATTCTATATGAGATAGTGGAGTTATTAACAGACAATTTCCTTTCTGCCGCATGTGCACTTTTTATAAAGCAAACATCTTTAACCAATATCAAAAGTTCCCCAAATCCATACAAGTTTCATTACATAATAAATTCAAGGAGCAACTTTTTCCCCCAAGTTTAACACTTTCTCATGCTCTGGGATATACACTTGTATTTACTTTCATGATTAATAGTAACAGAATTAATGACAAACTCTAGTGGCCACAAGGTCCACATTAATTTTCATTGAAGAATGAATAGATAACTCAGGGCACAGCTAAGGAAACACAGAGCCCTTTGCAACAGGGCCAGAGTGAGATATGAATGAGTCAGCATCTCTGGAAAGTTTTGGAGTAATACTGGTGGCTGAAAGGAAGGGTGAATCAGGTCTGAGTCAGGACTCTGGACTTGGCAGAGATGGGATGTAAGGCAGGAGTCACACTAAAGAGTGACATCTTCCACTTTGTCTCTTCTACCGCAGCCATATTACTTTGAAAAATGCTAACCTGTTAGGATATGAAACAGTGTTTCTAAAATAATATAAAGCATAGAAGACAAGAGGATTAACTGTGCTCTTACAAGGCTCAGGCTTGCTGGTTGAAGGAGGTGTCAATAGTATCAATGGCCTTGCTTCTCTTTGTTCTTATGGACTACAGCATAAAGAACAGAGCACCTGAGTGTACACTACCTTTACAAACTTTGGGTTGCTAAAGATTAGGAAAATGTGAAAGAACAGAAATGCATTAAACAGAAGGAACAGCAAAGTTTCTTCTGCCCAAGGACTTTGTAATCCACTGACTTTGTAATCCAAGGACTTTGTAATCTATCTTACACATAGTGAAAGGGCTGCTCAAAAACAGGAAAGCTTTGTGTGTGTAAATTCACCATGTAGGATACACTCAAGGCCACACAGGTTACACACTAAGTCAATGTAAATGATATGTACAATGAGAAGGATACACAGAACGTCAACATGAAGGACACACACAAGGTCAATATGAAGGATACACACAAGGTCAACATGAACCATATACCCAAGGTCAACATGAAGAATATACATCTTTCCTAAGGGAACTTGTGTTCTCCTCTTTCTTTTTAAGTTGTCTTTAAAATTAATTCATGAAGCATTTGTAAATATATACTATATCAGAATTCTATAGTATCACTCAGATTAATCCTTTATTATACTTAGCATTCATATAGTAAATTTGGATCATTCTGGCCACTCCCACATGTGGACATTATTCTTGATGAATATATGTAAAGTGATAATCTTCTCACAGAGGTAGTTTTTCCATCTATGTGATACTTCTAGCAATGGTAATTAAATACTTTGAAGGATAAAACTATTTATTTAGTTCTAAAAATTACGTGTGTATGTATGTATGTGTATTAAAAAATAGTTATGTCGCCTTCCAGTCTAAGCCCGTACCCTGAGCAGACCTTGGGTACAAACTCTGTAGCCAATCCAACAACAACCAGAGGAAGATCCACTCCCAGGTGTTCTAACACGCCCAAACCACAGGATCTCAGAATCCCAGAATCCCAGGAGCTTGGTCACACCAGGATCTCAGGGTTTCAGAGGCAGCTTGACTCCCAGGAGCTCTGACACACCCAGGATCTCAGGATCACAGAGACAGTTGAACTCTGAGGAGCTCTGAAACAACCAGGATAACAGGAAGGACAGGCTCCAGTCAGATATATCGAGGGCAGGTAGCACTAGAGATAATCAGATGGCAGAAGGCAAGCATAAGAACATGAGCAACAGAAACCAAGGTTACCTGGGAACATCAGAACCCAGTTCTCCTGCCATAGCAAATCCTGGACACACCATCACACTGGAAAAGCAAGATTCAGATCTAAAATCACTTCCCATGATGATGATAGAATACTTTAAGAAGGGCATAAATAACAGGAGAAATACAGGAGAACACAAGTAAACAGCTAGAAGCCCTTCAAGAGGAAACACAAAAATCCCTTAAAGAACTACAGGAAAACACAATCAAACAGTTGAAGGAAATGAACAAAACCATTCAAGATCTGAAAATAGAAATAGAAACAATAAAGAAATCACAAAGGGAGAAAGCCCTGGAGATAGAAAACCTAGGAAAGAGATCAGGAGTCATAGATGCAAACATCACCAACAGAATACAAGAGATAGAAGAGAGAATCTCAGGGGCAGAAGACACCATAGAAAATATTGTCAACAGTCAAAGAAAATGCAAAAAGTAAAAAGGTCCTAACCTTCTTCTCAGAACCTCACTGTACCTTCTCCAAAACTGACCATATAATTGGTCACAAACAGGCCTCAACATATACAAGCAGACTGGAATAATCCCATGCACCCTAACAGATCACCACAGACTAAGGCTGGTCTTAAATACCAACAAAAATGGAAAGCACACACATACACGGAAGTTGAACAACGCTCTACTTAATGATAACTTGCTCAAGGAAGAAATAAAGAAAGAAATCAAAGGCTTTTTAGAATTTAATGAAAATGGAGGCAAATTATACCAAAACTTATGGGACACAATGAAGCAGAGTTAAGAAAAAAAAAAAAAAAACCATGGCTCTAAGTGCCTCCAAAAAGAAGGTATTTTTTTTTTTTTTTGTTTTAGAATGAAATGTGCTATAAATAACTTAGATTCATTTGGTTTCCCCTCTGGAAAAAAAAAATCCCTATTCCCTCCCCCTTCCCCTGCTTACCAACCCACCCTCTCTCATTTCCTGGCCCTGGTATAACTCTATACTGGGGCATAGAGCCTTCACAAGACCACGGGCCTCACCTCCCACTGATGACCGACTAGGCCATCTTCTGCTACATATGCAGAGGGAGCCATGAGTCCCACCATGGGTACTCTTTGGTTGGTAGTTTAGTCCATAGGAGCTCTGGGGGCACTGGTTAGATCATATTGTTATTCCTCCAATGGGGCTGCAAGCCCTTTAGCTCCTTGGGTCCTTTCTTTAGCTCCTTCATTGGGGACCCTGTGCTCAGGCCAATAGATAGCTGTGAGCCCTCTGGATTGTCGTTCCGTCAGTCTCTGCTCCACACTTTGTATCCACACTTTGGTCATCCTTCTTCTGGAGTTTCCTATGGTTTGTGAATTGTATCAGGAGTATTCTGAGCTTCTGGGCTAATATCCACTTATCAGAGAGTGTTCTTTTGTGATTGGGTTACCTCACTCAGGATGATATCCTCCAGATCCATCTATTTTCCTAAGAATTTCATAAATTGTATTGCTGAAAATTGATTTTTTAAAACACATCTGAACCACTTCTGGTTTTGAAAACTTAAGTATTCTTTGCTCAATTAAAATGGCATAGCTTTTTAAAGAAACAACTCACACACACACACAAAAAAGATAGTAATGTGAGCTGAAGGGATAGCTTAGTGGTTAAGAGCATTGGAGACTCTTCCAGAGGACCCAGAGTCAGTTCCCAAAATATACAAGAAAGTTCTCAGTTGTTTGTAATTCCAACGCTCTTTTCTAGCCTCCTTGGGCATCAGGCACACAACTGGTACACAAACATACATTCAGGAAAAATACACCTATACATGAAATAAAATATAATTTAAGAATTTTGAGAAGAGATAATGGCTACTAACAAGTCCCCCCAAATTTCTCCTAAGACCTTGAAGATCTCTTCCTTTTATTCTACATCTTCTCTCTACACATAAGCCTTCCCAAAGCAGGAAGCCTGGATATAGCTTGGCAACCCAGCACTCTGCTGCTTACAGTCCTTTCACAACAAATTATTTAAAACTTGGAGGGCTGGAGAGATGGCTCAGCAGGTAAGAGCACTGACTGCTCTTCCAAAGGACTGAGTTCAAATCCCAGCAAACACATGGTGGCTCACAACCACCCAGAATGAGATCTGACACCCTCTTCTGGTGCATCTGAAGACAGCTACCATGTACTTATGTATAATAAAAAAAATAGATAGATAAATAAAGAGCAGGGACTGACTGGGCGGGACCGACCAGAGCAAGCAGAGGCCCAAACAGTTCCCAACAAGCACACGAAGGCTCACAACCATCTCTACAGCTACAGGGTACTCATATACATAAAATAAAAACATAAATAAATCTTAAAAAAAAAAAAGACACTTAGGCCCCACACCTGCCTTAAGCTCCGCACACATCACTCTTCAATGTAACCTCTCACTCCAAACTATAGCTGCCTATAAACCTTTAGTACCTCTCCTTTCAACCCAGTCCTGAAGCATACCTGAATGTGTTTAAGGTGTATGCACACTAAGGCAAGCTGTGTCTTCTGAAGGAACTCTTAGGAGCAAATAATCCCTGATTTGCCATCTTAACCCTATGCAGGCCTAGGCAGACATGAGCATACCTATTCTTTTTGTTTGTTTGTTTGTTTGTTTGTTTTTTATTAGATATTTTCTTCATTTGCATTTCAAATGTTCTTCCTTTTCCTGGCTTACCCTCCAAAACACCCCCTATTGCAATCCCCCTCCTGCTGCTCACCAACCCACAGTCTCCCTCTTTCTGGTCTTGGCATTCCCCTACACTGGGGCACAGAAGCTTCACAGGGCCAAGGGCCTCTCCTCCCATTGATGACTGACTTGGCCATCCTCTACTATACATATGCAGCTGGAGCCATGAGTCCCACCATGTGTACTCTTTGCTTTGGTGGTTTAGTCCCTGGGAGTTCTGAGGGTACTAGTTAGTTCATATTGTTATTTGTCCTAAGGGGCTGCAAACCCTTCAGCTCGTTGGGTCCTTTCTCTAGCTCCTTCATTGGGGACCCTGTGCTCAGTCCAATGGACGGCTGTGAGCCTCTACTTCTGTATTAATCAGGTACTGTCAGAGCCTCTCAGGAGACAGCTATATCAGGCTCCTGTCAGCCAGCACTTGCTGGCATCCACAATAGTGTCTGGATTTGATAATTGAATCTGGGAAGGATCCCAAGGTGATCTCTGCATTGTCCTTCCTTCAGAATCTGCTCCAGAGTTTGTCTCTGCAACTCCTTCCATGGGTATTTTGTTGCCCCTTTGAAGAAGGAACAAGGTATCCACACTTTGGTCTGCCTTCTTCTTGAGTTTCCTGTGGTTTGTGAATTGGATTTTGGGGATTCCAAGCTTCTGGGCTAATATCCACTTATCAGAGAGTGCATAAAATGTGTGCATTTTTGTGATGCTGTACCCCATTTTTAATAGGGTTATTTGATTCTCTGAAGTCTAACTTCTTGAGTTCTTGGTATATATTGGATATTGGCCCTCTATCAGATGTAGGATTAGTAAAGATCTTTTCCCAATCTGTTGGTTGACTTTTTGTCTTATTGACAATGTTCTTTACCTTACAGAAGCTTTGAAATTTTATGAGGTCTAATTTGTCAATTCTTGATCTTAGAGCATAAGCTATTGGTGTTCTCTTCAGGAAATTTTCCCATGTACCCATATATTCGAGACTCTTCCCCACTTTCTCTTCTATAAGTTTCAGTGTATTATGTGAAGATCCTTGATCCACTTGGACTTGAGCTTTGTACAAGTAGATAAGAATGTGTTGATTTGTTCTTTGGGCTGATGTCCTGAACAGACCTTGGGCACAAGCTCCATAGCCAGTCCCATAACACCCAGAGGAAGATCGACTCCCAGGTGCTCTAATAAGCCCAGGATCACAAGATCCTAGAATCACAGGATCACAGAGACAGCTTAACTCTGAGGAGTTCTGACACAACCAGGATCACAGAAAGGAAAGGCTCCAGTCAGATTTAGCAAGTGCAGGTAGCACTAGAGATAACCAGATGGTGCCATGCAAGCATAAGAATATAAGTAACACAAACCAAGGTGACTTGGCATCATCAGAACCCAATTCTCCCATCATAGCAAGTCCTAGATACACCATCACACCGGAAATGCAAGATTCAGATATAAAACCACTTCCCATGATGATACAGGACTTTAAGAATGACATAAATAGCACCCTCAAAAAGATACAGGAGACCAAAGGTAAACAGCTAGAAGCCCTTCAAGAGAAAACACAAAAATCCCTTAAAGAACTACAGGAAAACACAATCAAACAGGTAAAGGAAATGAGCAAAATCATCCAGAACCTAAAAATGGAAATAGAAACAATAAAGAAATCAGAAAGAGAGACAACCCTGGAGATACAAAACCTAGGAAAGAAATCAGGAGTCATAGATGCAAGCATCACCAACAGAATACAAGAGACAGAAGGGAGAATCTCAGGGGCAGAAGACACCATAGAAAACATTGACACAACAGTCAAAGAAAATGCAAAAAGCAAAAAGCTCCTAACCTAAAACATCCAGGAAATCCAGGACTCAATGATAAGGCCAAACCTAAGAATAATAGGTATAGAAGAGTGAAGACTCCCAGTGTAATGGGCCAGTAAATATCTTCAACAAAATTATACAAGAAAACTTCCATAACCTAAAGAAAGAGATGCCCATGAACATACAAGAAGCCTATAGAACTCTAAATAGACTGGA
>NW_022196909.1:607094-613933 GCF_008632895.1 Mastomys coucha | reverse complement strand
GTCTGGCTGTGTACAACATAAGGGTCTTGAAATCTTGCTTCTCCTATCTCAGCCTCTCTATTAGTATTTTTGTTTATTTCATGTTTTTATACTATACTATGGTTTTCAGAACGGCTTATATATTTTTAAAGTATTTATATACCCAAAAGAAATGTAGATGATTAACTAGGGAGGTGGCTTATAAGAGAACAACAAAGTGAGACTGAATGCTTTGTTTGACATTTGTAGCTCTTGTATCAAGTTTGAAGAAGACTTTATAAGTTAGTCTTTCTCTGAGATGAATGCTTTTCCAAATTATCACAGCTAATGAACCAAATTCTTACCCTCACCTAATGTCTGTGCCATCCTCCAAGCAGAACCATTGTTCATTGAAACAGTTGGTGAATGACTTTATGCATAGACCATTTTAATATACACACCATTTCTTAAATGAATGTAACCTGTTCTCTGTGGGCTGGGAATAAAGTCACTCACTCAAGTCAAGTAACTTTGACCATACCAGGAAGTCTGTAGCCAAAAATTGTGCCTACAATTCTTTTCTTGGTGCAGCAGAACAATCAACTCTCAGCTTATCTATGATGGAGGTAAAATCCTTTGGTGATGTGAGGGACACTGAAGTACAGCCTTATGACAATGAAATCCAATATCTAAAAATTGTTCTTATTTTGGGCTTGTACCACAGTAACAGCCAAGATTTTAAACTCTACTAAATACAAAACAAACAAAAGGACTTTATATATTTATGTTCATTTAAAAAATACTAGTAGTGATGTATTATTTTGAAATATACAGTTAATATGTTTGGAGTTATTTAAAATTTATATTGAGAAAAATGTATTTTTAGTATTGCTGTAAATGAGCATCTACATAAAACTGTTTAATTGTTGTTTTATGTCAAACAACTTTTATAATATTTATTTTTATTGTTATAATATTTTATAAATTTTAAGTAATATGACAAAAAAGATATTGTAGGTATTGAAGGTGGGTCTCTGGAAGGTGTTGGGGTACAAAAGGGAAGCAAGAATGTGATTTAATTCTATTTACTTAAAATGTTTTTAAATATTAACAAATTCAAATAAATTGAAATCATGTAACTTTTCTCATCATAATGCAATAAAAGTTAAAAAGAAAAAAGAATGTCAATTTGCATTCTTCTACATGTTGACCACCAGTTGAGCCAACATCATTTGAAGAAAATGCTGTCTTTTTTCCACTGGATGGTTTTAGCTCCTTTGTCAAAGACCAAGTTACCATAGGAGTGCAGGTTCATTTCTGGGTCTTCAATTCTATTCTCTTGATCTACCTGCCTGTCACTGTACCAATACCATGCAGTTTTTATCACAATTGCTCTGTAGTACAGCTTCAGGCCAGGGATGGTGATTCCACCAAAAGTTCTTTTATTGTTTTCATTAGCCTAGGTTTTTTGTTGTTCCAGATGAATTTGCAAATTGCTCTTTCTTAGTCTGTGAAGAATTGGGTTGGAATTTTGATGAGGATTGCATTGAATCTGTAGCTTGCTTTTGGCAAGATGGCCATTTTTATTATATTAATCCTGTCAATCTATGAGCACGGGAGATATTTCCATCTTCTGAGATCTTCTTCAATTTCTTTCTTCACAGACTTGAAGTTCTTGTCATACAGACCTTTCACTTTTTTAGTTAGAGTCACACCAAGGTATTTTACATTATTTGTGACTATTATGAAGGGTACTTTTTCCTAATTTATTTCTCAGCCTGTTTATGCTTTGTGTAAAAGAAGGCCACTGATTTATTTGAGTTAATTTTATATCCAGCTACTTTGCTGAAGTTGTTTATCAGGTTTAAGAGTTCGCTGGTGGAATTTTTGGGGTCACATAAGTATACTATCATATCATCTGCAAAGAGTGATAATTTGACTTTTTCCTTTCCAATTCATATCCCTTTGATCTCCTTTTGTTGTCCCTGGCTAGGACTTCAAGTACTATATTGAATAGGTAGGGAGAGAGTGGGCAGCCTTGTCTAGTCCCTGATTTTAGTGGGATTGCTTTAAGTTTCTCTCCATTTAGTTTGATGTTGGCTACTGGTTTGCTGTATATTGCTTTTACTATGTTTAGGCATGGGCCTGGAATTCCTGATCTTTCCAAGACTTTTATCACTAAGGGGTGTTGGATTTTGTCAAATGCTTTCTCAGCATCTAATGAAATGATCACATGGTTTTTTCTTTGAGTTTGTTTATGTAGTGAATTATGTTGATGGATTTCCATATATTGAACCATCCCTGCATTCCTGGGATGAAGCCTACTTGGTCATGATGGATGATGGTTTTGATGTGTTCTTGGATTCAGTTTGTGAGAATTTTACTGAGTATTTTTTGCATCAATATTCATAAGGGAAATTGGTCTGATGTTCTCTTTCTTTCTTGGGTCTTTGTTTGGTTTAGGTATCAGAATAATTGTGGCTTCATAGAATGAATTGGGTAGAGTTCCTTCTGTTTCTATTTTGTGGAATAGTTTGAGGAGTATTGGTATTAGGTCTTCTTTGAAGGTCTGATAGAACTCTGCGCTAAACCCATCTGGCTCTGGGCTTTTTTTGGTTGGGAGACCATTAATGACTGTTTCTATTTCTTTAGGGGTACGGGACTGTTTAGATCATTTATCTCATCTTGATTTAAGTTTGGTACCTGGTATCTGTCTAGAAACTTGTCCATTTCATCCAGGTTTTCCAGTTTTGTTGAGTATAGGCTTTTGTAGTAGGATCTCATGATTTTCTGGATTTCCTCAGTTTCTGTTGTTTTGTCTCCCTTTTTATTTCTGATTTTGTTAATTAGTATACTGTCTCTGTGCCCACCAGCTAGTCTGGCTAAGGGTTTATCTATTTTGTTGATTTTCTCAAAGAACCAGCTCCTGGTTTGGTTGATTCTTTCTATAGTTCTTTCTGTTTCCACTTGGTTGATTTCAGCCCTAAGTTTGACTATTTCCTGCTGTCTAATCCTTTTGGGTGAATTTGCCTCTTTTTGTTCCAGAGCTTTCATATGTGCTGTCAAGGTGCTAGTATATGTTCTCTCCAGTTTCTTTTTGGAGGCACTCAGAGCTATGAGTTTTCCTCTTAGGACTGCTTTCATTGTGTCCCATAAGATTGGGTATATTGTGGCTTCATTCTCATTAAACTCTAAAAAGTCATTAATTTCTTTCTTTATTTCTTCATTGACCAAGTTATCAATGAGTAGAGTGTTATTCAGCTTCCACGTGTATGTGGGTTTTCTATTGTTTATATTGTTATAGAGGAACAGCTGAAGTTCATGGTGATCTGATAGGATGCATGGGATTATTCCAATCTTCTTGTATCTGTTGAGGACTGTTTTGTGATTAATTATATGGTCAGTTTTGGAGAAGGTACCATGAGGTGCTCAGAAGAAGGTATATATTTTTTTTTTTTAGGGTAAAATGTTCTATAGATATCTGTTAAATCCCTCTGTTTCATAACTTCTGTTAGTCTCACTGTGTCCTT
This sequence comes from Mastomys coucha, assembly GCF_008632895.1. Taxonomy (NCBI): domain Eukaryota; kingdom Metazoa; phylum Chordata; class Mammalia; order Rodentia; family Muridae; genus Mastomys; species Mastomys coucha. Next base: position 610,445 of record NW_022196909.1, on the reverse strand, counting down.
GTTTAGTTTCTGTTTCCATGATCTGTCCATTGATGAGAATAGGGTGTTGAAGTCTCCCACTATTATTGTGTACAGTGAATGTGTGCTTTGAGCTTTAGTAAAATTTCTCCTATGAATGTGGATGCCCTTGCATTTGGAGCATAGATGTTCAGAATTGAGAGTTTATGTTGGTAGATTTTACCTTTGATAAGTATGAAGTATCTGTCCTTATCTTTTTTGATAACTTTTGGTTGAAAGTTGATTTTATTAGATATTAGAATGGCTACTCCAGCTTTTTTCTTGGGACCACTGGCTTGGAAAATTGTTTTCCAGCCTTTTATTCTGAGGTAATGTTTGTCTTTGTCACTGGGATGCATTTCCTGTATGCAACAAAATGTTGGGTCCTGTTTGCGTAACCAGTCTGTTAGTCTATGTCTTTTTATTAGGGAATTGATTCTATTGATATTAAGAGATATTAAGGAAAAGTAATTGATGTTTCCCATTATTTTTGTTGTTAGAGGTATAATTATGTTCATCTGGCTATCTTCTTTTAGTTTTGTTGAAAGATTACTTTCTTGATTTTTCTAGGGTGTGGTTTCCCTCCTTGTGTTGGAGTTTTCCATTTATTATCCTTTGAAGGACTGGATTTGTGGAAAGATATTGTGTAAATTTGGATTTTCATGGAATATCTTGCTTTCTCTATCTATGGTAATTGAGAGTTTTGCTAGATATAGTAGCCTGTGCTGGCATTTGTGTTCTCTTAGGGTCTGTATGATATCTGTCCAAGATCTTCTGGCTTTCATAGTCTCTGGGGAAAAGTCTGGTGTAAGTCTGATAGGTCTGCCTTTATTTGTTACTTGACCTTTTTCCCTTACTGTTTTTTATATTCTTTCTTTGCTTTGTGCATTTGGTGTTTTAATTATTATGTGACAAGAGGAATTTTTTTTCTGGTCCAGTCTATTTGGAGTTCTTCAGGCTTCTTGTATGTTCATGGGCATCTCTTTCTTTAGGTTAGGGATTTTTCTTCTATAATTTTGTTGAAAACATTTACTGGCCCTTTAAATTGGAAATCTTCACTCTCTTCTATACCTATTATCCTTAGGTTTGGTATTCTCATTGCATCCTGGATTTCCTGGATGTTTTGGGTTAGGAGCTTTTTGCTTTTTGCATTTTCTTTGATTGTTGTGTCAATGTTTTCTATGGTGTCTTCTGCACCTGAGATTCTCTCTTCTATCTCTTATATTCTGTTGGTGATGCTTGCATCTATGACTCCTGACTTCTTTCCTAGGTTTTCTATCTCCAGAGTTGTGTCCCTTTTTGATTTCTTGTTTCTACTTCCATTTTTAGATCCTGGATGGTTTTGTTTAATTCCTTCACCTATTTGGTTGTGTTTTCCTGTAGTTCTTTAAGGGATTTTTGTGTTTCCTCTTTAAGGGCTTCTACCTTTTTACCTGTGTTCTCCTGTATTTCTTTAAGGGAGTTATTTATGTTCTTCTTAAAATCTTCCACCAGCATCATGAGATATGATTTTAAATCCAAATGTTGCTTTTCTCATGTGTTGGGGTATCCAGGACTTGCTGTGGTGGGAGTACTAGGTTCTGATGATGCCAAGTAGTCTTGGTTTCTGTTGGTAAGATTCTTGCGTTTGCCTTTCGACATCTGGTCATCTCTTGTTGTTCTAGATGTTCTTGCTGTCCCTGGCCGGAGCTTGTTCCTCCTGTGTGTCTGAAAGCCTGTGTTAGCACTCCTGGGAGCCCAGCTCTCTCCTGGTAAGGCCTGTGCACAGAGGACTGCAGAACAGACCCACTATCTGAGAGCAAATGGAGCCAGGAAGGACCCTGTCCCAACTGCTCTGCAGCTTCTGAGGCCTGTGTGCTCCTGGCTGCTTCTACCTTATACAGTCCCCAGAGAGAAAATGGAGATCTCACCTGAGGCACAGCCCTACAAAAGGAAGGTCTCTTTGGGCAGTGTCCAGCCTCTCTTGAACCACATGCTTGTTCAGAACATACAGCTACCTTCTACAAACATGTATTCTGTACTTTCTCTTTGTTTCTTGCTATTCTGCTTTTCGTGCATGCTTATTTAATTCTCTGAAAAAACACTAAGAACCTATAAACACTCCATGAAGAGAGAAACCACAAGTGATTCTCCTTTAGTATTTGCTTGACTTGTCAGAGATATCTGACATTTGCCATCTTTCTCTTTTTGATCCATATCTGACCAACTACAAATTCCTGTCACTTCATCTTTGGACAGATACATTTCCCTCTCTCTAGTTTTTCCAGTTATCTTGATTCAGGTTGGTATTTGTGGAGACAAAGTGAGACTGCTTAAGATTTCTTTCTAGAGTACATCATAAAGAGCCCACTGGGCAAAAGAAAGCCGGCATCAACATGGAATACACTTTAACTCATTTTCCTATAGCCCCATAGTTACCACTTCCTACCAAGATGAACTGATATTTAATAGTGAGGGAAGGTTCTGGAACTTTAAACACTCCTAGAAATATTTAACAGTAAATCAGAATGCTTGGCACCCAAGTAATTTTTAATCCATAGTTCTAGGTCCACTCCTATACTCTCTCTACCAAAAAGAAGGGGTACGCAGAGAGTTTGGTTTTAGTACACTACAGTTCACTGTGTCTAGGGCACATCACCCACCTCTTCTCAGTCTGTCATCTGCACACATTTCACTCACACTTCTCATCAAATTAGCTATAATGGTTAAATTTCATTGACAACTTGGCTAGATTTAGAATCCATCAAAAAGGCACATTTCTGAGTATAGATATACTTGTGATATCTTTTCCAGAGAGATTTAACTATATAATAAAGACACACCCTGAAAAGGAAGGCAATACTGCCCCAAAGGCTGAGGTTCCAGACTAGATAAAAGATGAGAAAGAGAGAGACAGAGAGAAAGACAGAGAGAGAGAGAGAACCGGAGAACAGAATGGCAGCAGTCACCTCTCTCCGCTTCAGACACAATATGACCAGTCACCTCACACTCTGACCACCAGGCCTGACTCGCCATGATGACTACCCCCTTTAATCGATGGGGGACAAGAAGCAGACACAATGTGACCAGCCTCCTCACACTCTGACCACCAGGCCTGCCTAGCCATGATGGCTACCCCCTTTAATCGATGGAGCACAATAAGCCCTTCCTTGCTTGAGCTGCTTCTTGTAATGTATTTTTGTCACGGCAATGATCTGTTACGCAGATCAGTCGATCCTCTCCCTGAAATGTCTCCTTATAGAGTAAGATCCAAAGGTCCTCAGCACAGATCCATGACACTGATCATCAGTGTTCCATCTACACACACACACACACACACACACACACACACTCACACACACACACACACACACA
>NW_022196909.1:583850-607062 GCF_008632895.1 Mastomys coucha | reverse complement strand
ACACACACACGAGTGCTCACACACACACACACTTACACACACACACACACATACACACACACACGAGTGCTCACACACACACACACACACACAAGTGCTCACATACATGCACAGCCACACACACATACCTGTACTACCCACCTGTCCTACTACTCAAAAAGCACAGCTCTGATGTCTGCCAGGAATAGTCCTGGTACCTTGTAATGCAAGCTGACACAGAGCACAGGGCAGCCTCTCATTTCCCTGACCTTCTCGGGGTGAGTCAACCTCTGCACCCTCTTTTCTCATAAAACAACTCTACTACAATCATCCTCCAGACTCAATTTCAGGATGGCTCCTTGCTAAGCTCTGTTGCCCCCCCACACACACACACACACCTTGTGGGCTCTGTTCCTATGCCCATTCAAGGAAAAAAGCAAAAGAGTGAATAAATAACAAATATTACAACAAAAAATGAAAATAAATAACATCAAATTTGATTCCCTTATTTCCTTCAAATCTATTACTGTCTTCTTTTGAAAGGATTTCAAAAACAGTGACTCTGATAGTCAGCCTACTACACTGTAGGTTGTTACACATAGATGCCAAAAGCTCATCTACAGCTCAGCATTAGCCCCCGAAGCACACATCCCTTAATGAGCACATCAAACAAGACTGCAAATGCTTTATAAGACACCAAATAACAAATTAAAATTAATGGTAAAGCAACAATAATTTCCTTTTAAGTAATTGATTGATATGGAGAAATAGTCAGACCAGTTGAAGTGCAGTCAGAATTTTATATTTTTCATCAGAAAACCAATTCACCACCAATGACAAATAACAATAGAGCCACTAAAACTACCTGTCATGTATCTAATGAAGACAGATTCTCTGGCTACCACATATAATATGTAATATCCAAAAGTGCTGTTGTGATTCATAGCTAATTAGTGTCTCGCTTTTATGAGAGGTGTCATGGCCCTAAGTCTTGTTTCTGATCTCCTCAGACCTCACAAGATCCGACAACCATGCGTAGATCACAACAACCCAATTAGCACCCACCCCAACCTTGGGCGACTGCTTTCCAGGGCTGTCTCAGCCTCAATAAATCACGCTCGCTCAGGAAGCTCTTCTCTGACAGCTGCAAGCCTTCACTGCCCAAGGAAGAAAGGCAATACTTGTAAAGAAAAGTTATGCAGGAAAGACAACAGCAGAAAGGAGATATTGTCTGCCTTCCTTTAACAGTACAGTAGTCAGCAAAATTGAAGACCATCAATTCTGACTGATTAGAAAGACAATGGCACTAAGAAATAAATCTATGATTGGTACATCTGAGGCTCCTTAGTGATAATCAACCGTCAGCAATTGGATTGTTTGTTTGTTTGTCTTATGTGGATCTATTGAATCTTTCCATTTTTTTCATTGCATAGCCTTCCTTCTCAGTAATAAGAGAATTTCCCTTTCAGCAAAACATAATTAGATGCATTTACTTTATCCCCTGTGAATACACAGCAATCAAATAATTTGTAAGACTCTAAATTGTCTAACTTCGTTGAAAAAGAATCTATAATGATTTGCTGGTCTCCAAAAGCAATTCTAGGGCACTTCCTAAGTCCATAAGCAAACTCTGGGGTATTCACAGCTCACAGCAGCTCAAATCCTTGTAATTCCCTTCTAAGCCTGTAAAGCTGTTTTGCCCCACAGTGCTCCTTGTAGAGAATATTCTGAATCGTCACTCTAGCTGCAGCATTATTCAAAGATCTCTGTGAGGCAGGAGACTCCCTCCAGTTTGCTTTCCCTGTGGAGATATTTTTCTATATCTTATGCTAATTGGAAGCATTTAATCCAGCTTTTCATAAACACCTATGAAAAACAAACAACACTCAAGCTGGTGAGATAGCTCAGCGGGTAAGAGCACCAACTGCTCTTCCAAAGGTCCTGAGTTCAAATCCCAGCAACCACATGGTGGCTCACAACCACCCTTAATGAGATCTTTCACCCTCTTTTGGGGTGTCTGAAAACAGTTATAGTATACTTACATATAATAAATAAATGAATCTTAAATAAACACCAATGACCAAATTGTATATACAGATAACCAAGCAAGGCAAATAAACAAATATGGATTAATTTAAACAAGGAATATTTTTATAGTTCTTTTTAGTAAGTATCTAGATTTTAAAAAGATTTGATTATACACCCACGAAAATAGTAGTCTCATGGAAATATTAAATATTTATCTACAGATATTCCCAGTAAATCATTCTTTATATTATCAAAACAATTGAAAATAACAATGAATAAAACACAAATTAAGTTAAATAAAATGATAGTTCTCCTCATATAAATGGAAAGTTATGTAGCTTCTAAAAGGGTAGTATAGAGAAAGTTGTAAAGAGCAGCGACATTCACAGGACACCACAATCAGAGGTGAGAGGAATAAAGCCTGGCTTCATATCACACATGTGTAATTATGTGTCCATATGTTTATGTATACACATACATGCTTGTGATAAATATATGTGTATATAGGTGTATATTTCATTAATTATTACATAATCTCTGTTTTACTTGCTGTGTATAGAATGTGGATGCATAATTATGTATACATAAATAAATATATGTCAGTTATAGAAAGAAGCTAATAGGAAGAGTTTTGCAGCATTAAAAACACCTGACCAATACAGATGCAGATACAGCCAACAATCAGACTGAGCCCAGGGACCCCAGTGGAAGAGCTAGGGGAAGAACTGAAGGAGCTGAAGAGGATTACAACCCTGTAAGAACAATATCAACTAACTGGATCACTCGGAGCTTCCAGAGACTAAACCACCAACATAAGAGTATACAAGGAGGGAGCCAGGACTCCAGATACATATGTAGCAGAGGCTAGCCTTATCTGACTATGGGAGATAAGGGAGGCTTGATGCCCCAGTGTAGGGAGATGCTAGAGGGGTGAGGTGGGAGTGACTGAATGCGTGGAGGAGCACCCTCATAGAGGCAAAGGGGAGGGGTAGGGGAGATGGGATGGAGAGTTAGTGGAAGGGTAACTTGGAAGGGGAATGTTATTTGAAATGTAAATTAATAAAATGATTTAATAAAAAAGTAGTTCAGAAGTTGGAGGAGAAATATAATCTACATATATAGTATTCATGTATAAATTAATAAAAGAACACTTTTTTCAAATTAAAAGAAAATCTCCAACTAGTAGCATTGTAGACTTTGTTCTTTAAAACTTACTGTTTCTACAGATTTATTTCATAACCAGAAGAAAAGCCAATAAATAAAATATTGACTTCTATCACTTAGATTTACACAAGTAAAAGGTAAAATGATTTATCTTTCAGAGTATCTATTATGAGTGACCAATGCCAACATTAAATAATATTATTAACTACTGTGTCAGCAACATCTCAAAAATCAGGGATGATTACACTTAGGCACACTGCAAGAATGAAAATCAGAACATCATTTTCATCCTCTTATCCATGGAGCCGAACAACAATGAGGTTGAGTTGATCTGATTTTAGAATGCCATAATAATTCAGTGCCAGAATCATCTGGAGCTGAAGTACAGAGCCAACACAAAACTGCATCTGCCTCACTAACCGTGAATCCTCTCATCTTTGGCACCACAGGTGTGTGGAAGGATAAGGGGTGTCAATTATGCACAGTCTGTCCAGGGTTCCTGTCCAAATTCCTAAAAGGTGGAATCAGTGTGGCCTTGTGAAGGAAATCACAACTTCTAGTGAAACAAGAGGACATTAGGAATTACACAAGATTATGAATAACATAAAACAGGCAAACAGAAATTAAGGAATTCACTTCCCACTCCAAAAAAAAAAAGTTTAATCTACTTAGAAAAATATAATACATGCTTAAAACGATGATAATCGGGGGAAAGAAGATGTTCCAGACATATAGAGATCTAAACAGGACAAGACAACGAAAGTCCCATGCTTAAAGGTAGGTTAGTGTGGTAACTCTAAACAAGGATATTCTGCATTGTTGCAACTGGATTAGAACACAGATTTGTGAAAGCAGGCACACATCTCTAAAGCTCTGAAGGTGTTTCTCAAATCTCCTACACTATTTCCTTAGGGCAGTAGAGTTACACATTTTATCTTAAACTGTATTTGACAACATGATACATGCATCCAGTAGGTTTAATAAAAACATTTTACTCAACATTTCTATTTTTTTCTAGTTATCAGATACAGACAAGTGAAGATGCAGAAGAAGAAAAGAGGGGAAAGAGGAATGAGAAAGAACATAGCATTTTTGCAAATCAGTTTTTATAAGAGCACAATTTTTGCTTCTTTGTAATTATTTCTCCAAAAGGATACTTAGTTAATGTGAAACACAATCCCATGATCCCTTGGCTTTTCATTTTATATCTGTAGTTCGTATATTGAGAACTGTTTCTAGAAACGTCTAGCTGTGAGGATGGGAGGGATTATCTAATTTTGATGTTATTCCTGAGTAGTTTTAATTTTGGTGAAATTAAATTTGTGACTAAAAGAAATCAGGAAAATTTGACATTAACATACTCAGGTACCCATAGCAAGTGCTTGACTGCAAGCTTTCAGATTCATAAGCCAATCACACAGGACAATGCCCGCACCTGAGAGGGAGAAGTCGCCCTTCTGGCTCTCACTCTCTCTGATTAGAAAGGCGCCCGTCTGGTTTTCTGAATACAGAAGTTGCTTTTCTGCATCTGCTCTTTTGATTGCTCCAAAAAACCACCTAAAAAGCAAGAGAGACATAAACCTCAATTAGCCAATCAGAGTTCATTTTAAAAAGAACAAGAAGAGAACATTCCAACTTCAGGAACATTTAATATTCTTCAGTGAATTCATCACACATATAAATGCTTTGGGTACTTAAGAAGATTTTTCGGAATGTCAGGAATCTACTCCGGGATTACGAATGGAAGCACAAAGCAAAAATCTGGTTATGTCCTTCCTCACCAATAATTCTCTCTGAGGCCTTGTGCTTATATAAGCAGGGCTACAGAAGGCTGCATGTTAATCTCACCATCACCATCAAACGTTCCACCACTCTTAAAGTGGGAACAATAAAAAATATTTTCTCCATTCCTTAATTTTTTCCCACCTCCATCACTACCAAAGCCCATGACAATATGGAATTATTTCTTATGCTTATAGAAATATGTCAGATAATAAAAACACAAGCTTGTGAGTGTGGTCAAATCAAGAATTACACAGACCTTCAATGTCACACAGTCAGTATAATCTAAACACAATTGACAAAATTCAAACCCAAACAAACAAATTTGTGCTAAGGATGAATGATTCAGTGAGTGATACTGGTACCATTAAAAGTTTATGTTAAACCAAATGATACATACATACTGCCTTCATAAAATACAATAATTTCACAAGGAGCTCTAATATAAAAGGATGAATTTTAAAATTTTCCAAGGATACTGAGCCAGAACAACAACCAAACAACAAAAGTCTAGAAAAAATGATAAACAACACTAATGGAGAAAATCTGATAATATTTTGAATATTTATTACAACATACCTTAAGCTTCAGTTTCAAAATATGTGCTATAAAATAAAATTAAATTAAAACAGAGGGCAAAACCCTTTGAAAAATATTGGCAAAGTATATAACCAAAATATGATTGGTATTCAGATTGTATTGTGAAGTCAACAAGCAACAAAAAGTAAAACAGGAAAATTGGCAAAGACTATAAGTGTGTAATTCATAGAGTAGGAAGTCAAGAAAAATCATAAAAATAAGCAGCACAGCCAATGCCTACCCATAGCTAAGTATTATATATAAAACTACAATCAAAGATAGACATATGCTATACAACTGGACAACTTCCTATTGTTAGGTGTTGAAGAAGATATCAAACAACATTTATGCAATTGTGGTAGCAACACAATTTGATATGGTCTCTCAGAGACCAATCCAGCACCAGCTTGTTGTGTATATTATATGTTCAAGAATATGCAACAAGAGAATTTGCTATAGAATTTAAGCATTGGCACAACAAAAGCCAGTGCAGGGAGTTCTGATCAAGAACAGAATGCTTGTTTGGCATGCTGTGAGGCCTGGCATCCTCAGGACCATAAAAAGAAAAGAAAGAAAAAGACAAAGTCAGAACCTAAATATCCATCACAAGGAATAAAGAGTTACAGGAATGAAGTGTAATGTTATAGTGTTGAAAACAAATAAGTCATAGGGGTGAAAGAGAAAGTTGAACAATTCACAACAGTGTGAATTAAATTAAATTAAATGAGCACAGTTTCAAAACTGTACATATTTTTATAAATATGTACATGCTTATTAAAAAATGAATAGTTAAGATAGTCATTTCCAGAAATGGTAAAAAAAAAAAAAAGTCTCCATATATTTTCAGCAAAGAAGCAACAGAGATAAAATATACTGATCAGCTTTGTGCATTTTCCAAATTCAAAGGGCATTGATCATGCATCAATTTATCCAGTAAGTTACATTTTTAAAAATTATGGTATCTCCTATATTTTATTCTCATGTATAAATATTCTATTGTATAAGTTTTATGTGAATACATTACATTTGTATTTGGGATAATTGTCCATGAATGATGTGATTCTTCTGAACAAGATACTTTAATCCAGTGATTAAAGATAAGGCAACTTTCATTTGTGGAGAAACTATTTACTAATTTTCAGAACTTCTGTCTCGGCAATTCTAGACTTTCCTACATAGGTCCAATTTAAGTGTTTGACTGAATGTATCTGTTTATATCATACTTAGACTTTTGCTCAGCTCTACTCCCATCAGAAAGAGAAGAACTTAAATAGTTATTTTCTGCTCGCAGCCGCATTATAATGCCATCCTGCATACTCCAAGATGACGCACCTGCTGCGGATTGTTATCTTTAGAGCATGTGATACTGCTGAGCCTAACGGGAAACAGTCATTCACCCCGCCCTTTGCACCTGTGGAAACTCTGCCTTAATTTGAGGTTGACGCTCCTGCCAGGACTGTGGCCGTCATTGGCTCTGACTTTTAGAGACCAAGTTGGCAGCATTCTAGAAGGGCATGCACACTTCAGGCCTGGGGCTGTTCACCAAAGTATTTCAACCATCACCCAACCTGCTGTTCTTTGAGCAGTGAAAAAAGAGTGAGGGCCAAGACAGAATCTAAACATCATAGGTCATATGAGATGCCACAGAGAGTCAAGTAGGCATGGACCTCAAAATGTGCTCTGTGGTCCAAGAATATCGGCTTTGCATGGAACCGCTAAAATGGAAAATCTCAGGCTTCAGTCCTGACTTACTCGTACAGACAGTCCAGGGCTTTTGTCCAGCAATCAGGAGAATAAGAAACCTTCTATGTTAATTTAGAATGAGTACAAGATGCATAAAATAAGCCAGAGTTTGACGTTTAGCTGTGAAGATGAGTTATTCAGTAAAATGACACCCTATGACTGACTCATATGCTTTATTGATACTTAATAAAAATAATGGTTTTATTATATCATACCATAACATACAGTATCCAAAAGAAGAAACCTGTGATAATTCAGATATTGGGAGAAAGAAGTGCTTCCTTAAGATTAAAACAGAGAAAATAAATGCCTGTTATGGAAGTAAGACAAAGCCCAAAATGTGTTTTACAAATAATTGTCAGGCATATATCATACTGACATGGAAATATCTGGATATTCCCATGGATAGTCTAGTGTTGGATTAAAGTGCTAAACTTCAGAGTAATAGAAGTGTTATATTTGTTTATATATATCTAGCTCATAGAACTCCACCTGCCTCTCTTCTCAAGCGCTGGGACTAAAGGCATGCACCACCACCTCCCGACCATGCTGCCATTTTTTGTTTTTTGTTTTTTTGGTTTTTTTTCGAGACAGGGTTTCTCTGTATAGCCCTAACTGTCCTGGAACTCACTCTGTAGACCAGGCTGGCCTCGAACTCAAAAATCCACCTGCCTCTGCTTCCCAAGTTATACTTTTAAAACCAGCATGTGTGTATGTGTACACAGATATACATCTATAAGATGAGTGAGACATGAAGAAAGTAATGATGGGGTCTTTCAGTTTTTATTCTATATCCTTCTTTAGGTGTGAATATTAGTAATAAGATGTAATTTCAAAATAATTTAACATCTACTTTAATATACACAATAAAATGAAGCCCCTTAAGAATCCATACAAAAATCCACAGGTTACCAGGTCAAGATTTAAAATGTTGACAATCACAATTATTAGATAAAAGAAAAATCCCAGTGGAATCAGAGAGAGGGAAGTTCAGATGAACAGACAAACAGATGGAACATGCCAGCCAGGGTGCTGAACATTAATAATTCCAGTCAGCCACTTACGAATGGCAGCATGGTCGGGAGGTGGTGGTGCATGCCTTTAGTCCCAGCGCTTGAGAAGCAGAGGCAGATGGAGCTCTATGAGTTCAAGGCCACCCTAGTCTACCAAGTGAGTTCCAAGACAGCCATAGCTGTTACACAGAGAAACACCGTCTCAAAAAAAGCACAAACATATACACACACATGTGTGCATGCACACAAACACATACATAGTGAGAGAGAGAGAGAGAGAGAAAGAGAGAGAGAGAGAGAGAGAGAGAGAGAGAGAGAGAGGGAGAGAGAGAGAGCAGCAACATGGCAGTAGGAAATTCATTTAACCCCTTGTGCCTCAACTTTATCGTTTGTGAGTAGGAATTAGAGCAATGACCTTGCACCTATTGTGAGATTAAAAGAAATCATACATGTAAGAGTTTGGTATCCAGGCATGGTCATGCTAAGTAGCTCTGATGACAACTAAATGAAGAGAAAAACTGTATGTCTGTTTTGAATATTCTAGATTTGAAGTCATGATAGAACCACAGTTAATATATGAGCAGGATCTTAAATCTCTAATTGTACCAAGTGACCCTTCATGCATATCCTCCTTAATAAATTCCATCTTATTAAATCAAAAAGACTAATGAAATCTGTATTATGATTAGCAACTGATCATCTATGGAAAGAAAGAGGTAACATTAAGAAAAATAAAGGAGGGTAATGAGATGGCTCAGTGTGTAAGGTCATGAGTTCAAATCCTAGCAACCACATGGTGACTCACAACCACCCCAATGAGATCTAACGCCCTCTTGTTGTGCATCTGAAGATAGCTACAGTGTACTTATTTATAATAATAAATAAACCTTTGGGCCAGAGCGAGCAGGGGACTGAGCGAGCAGGGTCGACCAGAGCAAGCTTAAAAATAGCCAACAACAAGATGGAGGCTCACAACTATATGTAGAGCTACAGTGTGTACTCAGATACATAAAATAAATAAATAAATATTTTTTTAAAAAAGAAAAATAAAGGGGCTAGACACGTAGCTCCATGTGTCAGAGTGCTTATTGTACAAGCATGAGGATGTGAGTTCAAGTCTCTAGTACTTACATAAAAATCTGGATGTGACAGTGCTGCTCAGGGCAGGGACAGGGCAATCTCTGGGGATGGTTGGCTGCCAGCCTACTTCCAATGAGAGACCCTATCTCAAGGAATAAAACAGTTTGTGTACCCACACACACTAGTGCATACACCATACAAACCCTACAAACCAACATACACTTCCAAAAAAAAAAGCAGCATTAAAGAATATCACATGTAAATATGTTTTAAAATATCCCATCTAAATATTATCATCATCAATCAGACATTATGCCACTGTGAAAAGAACAAGCAGAAACTTCACTGAGAGTTCACTATTTCATATACTAGAGTCTGAGCTGCAGTATCAACTGGAAAAACTGGTATCCAGGAACTCAGAATTCTGAATAGATGTATGTAACTTCCTCCTGCAATTTAAAAAGAAGCACCAGTATCAGTAAATGCTGAGAACTGTCAATAAAAGTCGACCTCTAATACCTTACTCTGTGTCCCTACACACTAAGGCAACTGGTCTCCAAATACCATACGCAGTTCCTGGAGGTGAGAGAGGAACAGAAAGTACAGGTCGACTTGGCAAACAAGGACCCTAAGTGGCAAGTAGTTTAGAACAGCACAACTGTGGAATTAGGGTTAGGATGTCTTTGCTATCCCCATCATCACCATCATCATCATCATCATCATCATCATCATCTTCGTCATCATGGTCATCATCGTCTAACATGACACATACTATAATGAGTAAAACTACTTCCCACACTCAGGAGGTGTTAGTGGCACTGTTACAAAATGCCTACAGTTTGCAGGACACACACATCTACATCTAGTCACTAATCATAGCTAAACAAAAGCCTTCCATATTGAATAACCTGGAGCTATTGTGATTCCATATCTCTGTATCACTCACTTACATCTGTGTTTCAATAACACTGCCAGGAAGGCCTCTGTCAAGCTCCTGATCCAGCTAATTAGGCCCTGCCCATTCCAAGAACTCTTCCTTGGTTCAATGTCCCCTTGGCTCAGGGTCAGCTTTTGCTGCCTCTCTTCCTTTTGACATGGCATAATCACAACAGAGAGAAGTGATTCTCAAGGAGATTATGTTGTTCACTCTTTGTGTTTATTTTTGCCCACCCCAACCTTTCTTTTGGTTCTCACACAGATCATGGCAATATGGCATCATCTCTTCTTTTTAATATTAATCATTATCCTATGCAGGAGTCACGCACAGATGCATGAATCTCGTATACAGCCTCTCTCTGCCCTTCCTCATGCAGACATCCCTGGAGTTAGCCTCTGAAAGTGTGATGGGCTACATCTTACCACATGGACAAAGTTGTTTACTATCATTGTTGTTCAGGAAGTTGGTTGTTTTGTTTTAATTTAACTGGCTATCTTGTACAGATTGATTATGAAATAAAGCCTACTGAAGTGGACTGCCAGGCATGTGGACATTAGCCACGCATCCAACTTTGCCCCACCTACATCTGCTGGACCTAAATGTACATTTAAACTTACTTCTCCAATGTTCCTACAGTATTCAGAGAATGCACTTCAGATTTGACACAAAGCGTGAGAAATTAGTGCACCAATTCTTAATTGTTTATTTTAGACATTCACTTGTTTCTCAAGACCTCTCTAGGCCAAGGATCATGTACAACACCTTCACAGATCTCTGATGGCAAATACTGGCCATATGTCCTTTGGAGCTCTTAACGAAATATTCGATAAAACTATTAATGCATTGAACTTTGACATGGCATTTATAGTCATGTTGATTCTGAACACTGAACTTTAGATAATGTGTTTTCATGTAATCTTCAGTGTCTATTGAATATCTTACAGTATACAATATCTGTGTACTAGAAGCCAGTTGTGGTGCAGTTCAGATGTTAATTAGCCTTAGATCATATATTCCTATCTGAACTTTTTGTTCAAAAAAAAGAACCTTTGTTCAGGAACATAAATATAAAAAAAAAAAGAAGAAGGAGAAGTGACTCACTTCTCCATCCTTTAAAACAAGAAAGAGCACATTGACAGCCTCCATGGAAAGAATGTTGAGCTAAAGATGTCACTTGAGGCCAGTATTTGAGTCACATAAGAAACCAGGAAGTTCATTCTTGGACCATTTGATAAAGCATTTCTAATTGATCTTGCACACCTGAATAATCAGTGCAAAGGGGGAATTTTGGAGGAACTAAACCGTATTTCCTCATTGGAGGACGTCGAAGTTCATTAAAGAATCTTGTTAGAACCTGAGCCCACTTCCCTCCTAGGTTTTCAAGAACACGTGACTCACCACAGAATTCACCATGGGAAAAAATACAAAGAATGCAACAAGGTTCATATAACTCATCTCAAAACATGATGCCATGTCAGAGGTCCTTATTTGTGTAAAAGGATGGAAAAGCCAATGTTGATTATTCTGTGAAATAACATACAAACAAGTGTATGTCATCAGTTCCAAAATAAAGTGTAAATTCTAGTGTGTCTGCTTAGTTTTTATATAGGCACGTTCCTGTTTATCACAGAAACTGGAAGAATAGGTGGAAAGCGTTCATCGTTAATCACTTCCTCGTGCGACATGAAGGTCAAAGGCAGCTGACCTTAGGGTCTTCCAGCAACGCTTTATTTCGCCAATTATCACAAATGTTTATCCTCAGTGTCTCTCATAGCCTTTTCATAGCATGATGATGGCATTTCTTCTCTTGAGAAAAAAAACAGGAACTTTTAGGGACATGTATGTTTGCTTATATATATAGGGGTTATACTGGCATGTATGTTTGCATGCATGTTCACACACATGTCTGTGTGCCACACACAGAGGACAGAGGTTGACATCAGACATTTTCCTTGACTGCTTTCTATCCTGAGCATAGAGATAGCATTAAAGTATGGCTGACCCCAAAGGTTCTCAATGTAGCTACTCTAGCTAACCAGCTTGCCTTAGGGGTTCCATGACTTAACATTTCTGGATTTATAGGAGCCACCTAACTTTCTATTGGGTGCTGGGAATGCACTCCCTGATCCTCATGTTTGCACAGTAAGCAGTTCAACCACTGAGCCATTTCCCTAGGCTCTCAAAGAATGGATTAAGTTACTCAGTTTTAAAGAATTCCTAGTGTTATAAATGATATCCTTCCATTTTATTTAAAGCATTGACTATACTCAAATGATATGCAAAATATCCTTTTCTTTGGGAATTACTGTTAACTACACTGGTCTAAATGGTGAGACAAGTGAGCAAGCACACAGCCACCATGAGCTCAGATACAGAAAAATCTGAGGCTTTAAAGTCCTACCATGTCAACACTAATGACATGAAATTTCTGAGATCTAATGAAATACTGTAAACAACTTGAAAGCATTGTAACTATGTCTTAACCTGCTATACCTTGTTACCTACAGAACTAGTAATTGTATCATTTTCTATGTCCTTAATATGCCAGAATGTCGATAACATCAATTTTATACTAACTATACTGTGAAAAGATAAAAGAAGCAAAAAGCTTACTAACCATTGCTTTGAGATATCAAGGAAGAGATAACAATTTAAGTAGGAAGTTAAGGGGGGTTGCAATTGCAAGGATACATAGTCAGAGCAATTAGCCATTGGTGTGCAAGGCAAATCAGTGGTAGGAATGAGCTGGAGGCCAGTTAGGATTCCTCTGGGATAAATATGAGGGAGAACATTCTATTTTTTATTTAGTGACCAGTGTCATACAGATGGAGCAGGGAGAAAAATGTTTGTGGAATAAATAAAAAGGAAGAGTGTGGAATAATAAATAAGTGGTTGATGGGCTGAAGGCAGCCAGAGAGTGAGGAAGCAGAAACACAAGTGAACCGCACAGTGTATTGGAAGGTGATGGAGGGGTACAAGAGAGGAAAAAAACAAGAAAGGAGATAAAGTTGAGCTTTTAAAGTCCTCTCCATGTGCAGCAGAACATGACAAGACAGAGTCAAAGTGTCTTCCATGTTTTCCTGATGTCAATGCAATCAGAAGAATAAAAATAGCTGTGTGGGAAAAAATGGCTAGACTCTCAGAGAATGAGAAGCCAATGTCAAGATTCCTCAGCTACAGCTTGGACAACATCTATTAGCACATGTCCAACTGAGAAATAAATGGGGCCTATCACTTCATGTGTTTCTATCACTGGTGTGTGTAAGACAAGACAGCAGAAGCTGTGACATTCTCAGAGGAATTCCTTGGGCTCTGTGATTCTTTAACCAGGGAAAGAGAGGATTATGTTTAAAAGGAACATGGATGTTTGATGAAACTTCATATATACATGATATTTCTTAAAAAAGAATATTGAATTACAGTGGTGTATTTGAAGTAGTATTTTTCAGTCGTCTCCCTTAAACATATAAAAATCAAAATATTTAAATTAAATTTTGTATGTGAGAGTGTGCACATGTGTGTGTGCACCCGCATGTACACTGTATGTATATGTGTGTATCTGTATGTCTATATGTTTGTAGCCTGTATGTGGTTATATGTATTTGTCTTAGGAAGAGTGTGTTCTAGGCAACCACTACTGACTACTCTAAGGTGAAGCTCGGGGAATACTGTAGGTCTCAAAAGCAGTGGAGAATTCTAATCCAGGTCACACAGGGGCTGCACTCAGAGAAGACAGCGCTGCTTGTGCAAGGGAGGGCCACAGGAATAATTTCAGGAAACTGAAAGCATCTCTCTTCAACAGCTGCTATTAATAATTGGCAAGTCACAATTTAGTAATTTGATTTCACAGTTTGGAAACTGATAGCACAACTTCTCTGAGATTAAAAGGCCAAGCTAACCTCTTCATCCAACACAAAAGGGCAAGAAATAGGGCAAACAGTAGCTACATAGTAGCCTTTGACCTGTCTCTCATGACCCATAGAAAATATTTCTAAATCTTATAGTTTCAACCAACTGCTGTTGGAATATGTAGGCACAAAACCTGAAGAGCCAAGACCTTTAGAAATGGGAATAAAACAGATGAGGGGAACAGATTTCTCCATGGTTAACCATGGTAGTTTAATTATAAAAGACTGACGTAACCATAGGGCTATATATAGGGTGACATAGGGCTGTGTTTAGAATGAAAGCCATCTCTGCCTCTGTTGAGTCCTGCCTTCCTTCCATAGTCTTTTCCTTGGTTTACTTCAGTTTGGGCATATTTGATTAAGTTGACTTTTTCCTACAACATCTAAGCAACTATGACTTTAGCGTATCACTCCAATCCCCAGGCCCAGAACAGCACCAGACATCAAATACATCCTCAAAACTATAACATAAGTACATGAGTGGTGAGCAAATGGCTGTTTAGGGATGTGAGTCTTATAGTCAAACTTAATGATGACTAAAGAATTTAAGATAGTAAAAGCTGAACACAGAGAAAAGCATTTGGAGTATTGATACAGAACAATGTATCAAGTCAGATCTGACAGTAACGAGCTAGCCCTGGTCAGTTATGTGATCAACAGGCACACGAGGAAGGTAACAAAATAGTCTCAAGAAGAATTCCACTTCCACTTCAATTCCACTTTAGACATCACAGAGTCATCTTCTACACTTTGGCCTCATTCTTGTGGTGAAGAATAGGGTAGTTAGTGCAGGGGCTTCCATCGCGGATATTACAAGAGGGGGGTGAAGAGTGGGTGAAAAGGAACCAAATGGTTTGCCATGCAAATAGTAAGCAAAGCCCATGTTGGCACACCCGTAAAGCGTTCCATGTGGCCTATTTAAACTGGGCAAACTGGGGACTAAGCAGTGTGGATTAGTCCTTAAGCTTTCCAGAGTAACTAACAGTTGTGAGCTGTGAAGGGGAATTCTTTGGGTTCTGAACTTCTTCTTGGAGAATAATACAATAGGACTTTATGATGCTGAACACAAAGCTCTATCTGTTGTTTAAATGTTGATTTGGATCCATACAAATCTAAATGTGAAAGGAGAAAACAGAGCGACATCAAATAAATACTTAGGCAACCTGAAAGTGGTGGGATGTTTCATAAAATGAGTGCTTTAAATTCTAACAAGGATTTAAAGAAACATTTCAAAGGTAAAAGACCAAACTGTTCCTTATTCTTTCAACAATAAAAATAAATGATATTGCAGGGCTGATGAGCTGGCTCAGCTGGCTTGCCACAAGCTGAATGACCTGAGTTCAATCCCCAAGACCTATATGGTGGGAAATGAAGCCTCATTATTGCAAGTTGTCCTTTGACCTCCACACATATGCCATGTCATGGAACGCTCACATACACACACACACACACACACACACACAAACATACACACACACAAACACACATACACACACACTAAATACATGTTAAATTTAAAAGGAAAGAGCATTGCAAAATCACTCATCAGAAGAGTGGAGCAGAATGAAGCTATAGGGAAGTTTCAGAAAGCTGTCAATCAACGCTAATCATCGTAATAGGTGTTACTTGTCATATTCTCTAGATGACATGGAATGATCTCCTCCATCAGGATGTAAGAGTCTACTTACATTATTCTCTTCTGTTATGGTATATGTATGAAGTATTTGCCCATGCTTATGTCCCCAGCATTTGAGCTCTACCCCCTTTTTGGGCCCTATGTTGAAGGCCTTGGAGTCTTCAGAACTTCTTTCTACTGGCAGGTGTAGCTCGCTAAGCTCAGAGCTTTCATAGCGGTACTCAGTCCTAGGTCTAGATACAGCCATGTCAGTGGTCCACCTCTTCATGCCCCCACTGCCACAGAGGAGCTCACTCCACTACAACATCACAGTCATCAGATGAAAGGAAATCTCTCTGAAACCATGAACTGAAATGAATGGTCCCTACTTCTGTGTGGTATTTTGGTCTTAGTAATACAAAGATAATACAGCTTTCTTGTCAAATTTTGAACATATAACTTTGTATTATTTTTTGTAAAGACAAAATTCCCCTCATATTATCAGTGCTGTAGACTCATAAGTTTTTCTGTGGGAAACAATTTTGATAGACATAAAAGTTTAATGATAAGACATGGTCTCCCTGGCTCCCTGAGTTCCCATGCATAAGCTTACCACCAACATTTGTAAGCTTTGTATCACAAGAATTTTTAAATATATTTTAAAGTTCAAATTTATATATATATATATATATACATATGTATATATATATATGTGTATATACACATATGTATATGTGTATATATGTTCTGTATATATTATATTAGAGAGGTGGCTCAGCAATTGACAGCACTTGCTGTCTACACAAAACCAAGATTCAGTTCCCAGCACTCATATCAGACAGCTCAGAAGTGACTGCAACTCCAGTTTTATGGGACCTAACACCTGTGTCTGGCCTCGGGGGCACTTGCACATGTATGGCATTCATTCACGAAGACTCTCACATGAAGACGCTTACACACATGTGACATTGACACTGTCACATGGGAATCTGCACATATATGACATTCATTCACACAAGACACTCATGTGGGGACACAGACACACACATGGCATTCACTCACACAGACACACACATGGCATTCACAGAAACCCATAAATAAGAATAAACATATAAATAAGAATAAATCATTCTGTTTTAAATAGGCTTTTTCCTAGCACCCAGATTCAACAAGGACACCTGTTGATCTTACTTCTCATGAATATCATATTCATTTCATAAATGTAAGTAACCTTCCAAAGAACATTATAGGGAAAGGAGACAGCTCAGAGTGGAATCCTAAGTGACTGTGTGTTGGTGAAATGAGCCCATGTCAAAAATCCCAAGAGCCTCAGACCCATGGAAGAATGGCAAAGCTTTTCCCCAGGGTAAGACTCAGAGGCATGGCAAAGCCTTCCTCTGCTCCAAGTGTGGATGTCAGCAGTGTGGGCAGAAAACATCCACTGAAGCTTAGTTTTCTTTACCCTCCATCCTTATTTACTGCCTGACAAGTACTCCTCTACTAAAAACCATGCCTATTAAGATTAGCTACAATTATCTCCTTGATCCAGCTACACACCATAAGCCTGCCTCCTTGTTTATCTGTATGAAATAGCCTGCCTCCTTGATTGAACTGTATGCCAGAGCAGTATCTCCTTGTTCAACTCTATATAAACAAACAGGCTGAGCTTTCAGAGCACTGTGGCTTCTTCATCAGAGAAGCCAGAGCACTGGATCCCAGCTTCTGTCCATGTCTCATCTCCCTTCTCTTTATTTCCTCACCAACATGAGTCAGCCCCAAATCCCTGGAGCCATGCATGGACTCTGCAGAATATTATAGAAGATATAAAGCCATTGGGGTTTACCATGAGCTACTGTAGTAAAGGCAAGACTGTGCTCACTTACCCGTCCACACTAGCACTGGGGAAACACTCAAATGGCTGCTTTAAAAAGAAGGGCAAAAAACCATGACCATGCCATTCATCATTTTGATGACAGATAATTGAAGAAATACATTTTCAGAGGAATGTGTCAGGAGGAAATGCTTCATAATTGACATGTGTGATCAATATGCCAATAGCATGGATAAAAACTCATGCAGCAACTGGAAAGACAGAGACTATGAGAAAGGCAACAGGCAGAGGCGCATAAACGTGCCTCCAACTCTACTGAAAGCCCTCGTCCTAGGGGTCGAGTTTAACAAGAAAAGAATAAGGATTTTCTGCCTTGTGATCTCTCTACACTCCTTGCGGTCTCCATTGCACTGTATGTAATTAGTCAAAATTTAATCTGTATCTTTGGTCACATTAATTTCTAGGGGAAAAATGACCACAAAGGTAACAAACTTTGTACAGCATAAATGTCCCAAGAACATCATAATGCAACTATATCTAGTACTTCTTAAAGGCTATAACAGTTACATTCCTTTGGATGAAACTCAAATAAATTCAAGTTCAAATAAAGGGGAAAGATAAATATAAAAAAACTAAAATAGAAAAACTAAAATAATAATAAGAAATGGCCATAGGGAAAAAATAAAGGACAGAGGTTAGAAGGATTAAAAACCAGAGTTATGGAGCAATGTTGTCACAGCAGCAAGCCACTGGGCCTAAGGAGGGAAAGAGGTAGGAAGTTTCTGAGGAGATGAAAATGTTAACTGTGTGCATATACATGGTTTATAAATATAAATTTATCAAACTTCATTGACCTAAGGCCTGTCTTTCATTGTAGTAAACTGTACTTTGTAAAAGTTATTTAGGGATGGTGGAAAGAGAGCTCGGCAGTTGAGAGCACTTGACAGGTTCTGTCCCCAGCACTAACATTCAGTGGCTAACAATTGCCTTTAACTCCAGTTTCAGGGAATCTGATGACCCCTTCTGGATTTCATGGGCACCAGGAATACATGTGCTGTGCATGCATACATGCAAACATACAAATACATACAATAAAAGTAAATCTTTTTAAATGATTAATTTTTATTTTATGTTCATTGGTGTTTTGCCTGTAAGTAGATGTGTGTGAAGCTGTCAGATCCTCTGGATTTGGGGTTACAGTTGTGGACATGACAGATGTGGCTGCTGGGAACCTGAATTCTCTGCAAGAGCAGCCAGTGCTCTTAATAATCTCCCCAGTGCCCTAAGTTAATCTTTTAAAAATTACTTTTAAAAAACTAACTTGTGGGGGTGGGTACGTACTTTTTAGTTGAAAACAGAGCATTGTTGCAACTAATCGAGGTTTGGTCCCATCCTCTTGGAAACTATTGTTACTTTTTTTTTAATTGGACAAGCAAAATAACCTAGACTTGTAATGCAAATTTTACATCTATCGAAGTTTGTAATGACCAACATCTCTGTTCTGTCCTTAGATTCTGTGAACAGAAGGTAATGGGGGAATATGTTTAAAGTATGCTGTAGTTCATATGTTATAATCTTAAAAGAAAATGTTACATTGAAACCCATTATTTTGTGTGCATTCAGTGTATACTAATAAAAAGTTTTAAAGTAACAGTACTCTGACATGGTAGGGTTTTTTTTTTTATATCAACCTTATGCTTCCTTCGTTTGGACATAAAAGTAGTAAGGCTGGTCTTGTTTATAAATGTACTAACCAGAGTCTGACTTCAGGAAACTTCTTCCTGCAGTTTATGTCTCTGCAGTCATGGGTATCTGACAACCTGTTCACATCAATCACCAGAAAAATGCCATTGCACACACACACTGCCTTACTTAAGGTTCTATTGTTGTGATGAACTGTCATGGCCAAAAGTGGGGAAGGAAAGGGGTTTTTTGGCTTCTACTTCCTCATTCCTCAGAGGAATTTGGGATAAGAACCTGGAAGAAGGAACTGGAGCAGTAGCCACCGAGGAACTCTGATTACTGACTTGTCAGTCAGTACATGGTTTGTCTGGCCTTCATCATCTGCTCCCAAGGCCAATTTTGTGGGAGCATTTTTCTCAATTGAGAAAAGAAGTCCAAAAACAACTCTAGCTCTAGCTTGTTTCAAGTCGGCAAAAAACTAGCCAGCATGCACACACCCAAATGCACCATCACAATACCATCAGTCACACAGAGACACTGGCTCACACAGACACCTCTCACATACCATCACACACAGAGACACTGGCTCACACAGACACCTCTCACATACCATCACACACAGAGACACTGGCTCACACAGACACCTCTCACATACCATGGAACACACACAGAGAAACACTATCTCACACAAACACCTCACACATACCATCTCATACAGAGAAACAATAATTCCTTCTACCTCACACCCAACATTACAGAGACAGTGTCTCACACACACCACCACACACACACCACCACACACAGAGACACTGCCTCACCCATGTCATTTTATATATACACACACACACACACACACACACACACACACACCATCAGACCCTTAACTGTTCTGCTGTTTTAAAGATATTATTCTCATCAAAGGGCTGGTACAGATAATATCTACTTCCTGTTAGGATCTTTACCTTTGAGAGTAAGCAAAGGGCTTCTGGAGAGAGGGTTTTAAATCAAAGAACAGCAAGAATTTTAGACTCTTAGAAAGAAAGGAATTGGAATCAATGAGGCCTGAAAACACACATCAATGACCTCAGCCCAGCTGCCACTGCTCCTTCCTTTACAAAACTCCAGCACCTTCTGCAATGCTCAGAAATCCAGCCGAAGCTCAGATCCAGTGTCAGGACAGCAGCTCACCTACGGCTGCAGTGGTGAAATATGCTTCCAATTGGCAGGGAAGTCCAAATTACATACTAAGACCAGAAACTAATCAAAAACAGCATTTTTATTAGAAAACTGAATTAAACCTTATCTTAAATGTGGGTGGGGTGCCTTTGCTGTGTTGAACTGCAGTGTTTCACTGAAAATCCTGCTGCTAGTGGTGAATCATCACAGACTTATGTCTGATCCATATGATTTCATTTAACCAAATTCTCTCTAGAAATAATCAAGCTTGTAAATACATGCTTATACATTTGACCTTTTAAATGACTTGTCTCATTCTAAGAGCCAAATGCCCATTATACATGGTTGTATTCTTCCTTATTATACTCTATTTCTCAGTAATGTGTTTCCTATCACTAATCTTCATACAGTGTAATTACCCGATATTAAGGTCAGCCCAGCCAACTTATTTCCTTAGCAGGGGCTGAGGGAAGAAGTCGCCACTGTTTCATGCTTTAACCCAAACTTAGATACTTGACTGACTGTTAGTTAGAATGCTTAGTTTCCCCATCTGTAAAAATGGAGTTAATAATTCTACATTTATTTTTCATTTTTTTACCATGAGGCCAATTGAATGCAGATCCTTCTCCAGGTGAAGTAATTATTCTCTATTCCCAGCATATACTTCTTACCAAACTATTCAAAAGAGCAAACTAGAACTCAACAGAAAAATACAGAACATCTTAAACCCATATTGACATTTCTATTGAATGTCCCTCATCTCACCAACATAACCCATCAGTAGCCAAACAATGCCCAGAGAACACTGGTCCTATCTTTCTATGCCTTTCCTTTCCTTTTCATGGCCACACCTACAGAACAGTTACTTCATCACTCTTTACAATGCTTAGAACCATCAAAAATATTTGGAATGGAAAGATTTCAACTGTGTAGATCATGGCTTTCATAGCCTCTTTTCCATTAATTCATTAGCACAGGTTCCAACTCTGAGACCAAGAATCCTGGTCCACTTTGATAAGTGTATAGTGGGCTGCAGAGATGGCTCAGTCTGCAAAGTGCTTTATGATAAATACAGCAAGGAGGGCCTGAGTTTCACACCCAGCATTCATGTAGGAAGCCAGTTATGTCAAGTTACATCCATAATTCCTGCAATGGGGAAGTGGACAGAGGTTGATTCCTATAGATCACTGCCAGCCTAACCAATGAACTCCAGGTTTACTCAGAGAGCCTATCAAAAAATAATATGGAGAAGTGCTCAAGGGAAGCAGCCAGAATTGACCTCTGGCCTATATGCAGAGAGGGAAGAGAATAATATAAATCAAATAATTCTCTTATTAAAATCTCAAATCAAAAAGCTAGAATGAAGTATTCAGAATCCAAGACTAGGCAAATAATTTGCTCTACTTTGAATCTGGAATATTTCCCAAAGGCCTGTGTGAAAGGTTTAGACTCCAGTCTGAAAAAGTGGAGCCTTTAAAAAGCAGAGATTTCTGGAGGAAGCTGGGTCATTAGAGTGTGTCCTTGAAGAAGACGCTGGCACGTCCTCTTTACTTCCTGGATACTATGTGAACAGGTCTCATTCACTGTGCACCCCTAGCCTGGTGTAGTGCTTCACAGAGGCAAGTCAACAAGGCAGGCATTTTAATCTCTGGCTACATAAGCTGAAATAACACTGCTCATTGTATGTTGTTTGCCCACAGATTTTGTCACCCTGACAGAAAACTGTCACAAGGAAATTATCTGTGAGAAATTATCACATGAGAAAATAAATCTTCACACAGTGAGAAACTTAGGTTGTCTAAATGCATCTGTTTAAGGAGACAATGTATAGATTGGTAAAAATTAGATAATGGTTTACAAATCATATATTTCACAGAAGAATGATAAAGAATCTAGAATTATAAGGAATTCCTCAAAGATCAGTAGTAGAAAAAAATCCTTCCTAACATTCAGAGAGACTTCTTGGAAAGTAAAATGAGGAAGAATAAACATGGAAACATGTTCAACATCATTAGTCATTTAGAAAACAAATTAAAATTAGGACATGCCATCACTACATGAATGACTAATGTAAAAACTCATAACTATGAAATGCTGATATGGATGTGGAGAAACTGGGTCATCCGCCCATTGTTGGTAGGAATAAAATAAAAAAGTCATTTGTAATAATGGCATGGCAGACTTTTATTAAAATAAAGTGTGGAGTACCATATGGCCTATAATTATACACGGGCATCTGTTCCAAAAAAATGAAAATTTATGTTCACACAAAAATCTGTAGAAAAGATGTTTTCAGTGTCTTCATTCATAAAAACCAGAGACTGGCAACAACTCAGAGCTCTCTTAGAGAGTCAATGGTATTTATTCTATGTATATTCAAACCATGAAATACTAGGAAATAACTAAAAGGAAGATACAAATGCATAGCAATTTATATGAATATCCAGGAAATTTTATTGGATAAAGAAAGCAAATTCCAAATATATTAGATATATTATGTGATAGTCTTGAAACATAGTTAAATATATACATATTCATACTTGCTGGTACCAGGGCTGAAGGCTGTAAACAAAACAGAGGAAGCAGAGATAAGCAGCAGAAGGGGAGCTGGGAAGTGTTGGTACATACCTTTAATCCCAGCACTTGGGAGGCAGAGGCAAGCAGATTTCTGAGTTCAAGGCTAGCCTGGTCTAC